>NC_041387.1:518093520-518129009 GCF_002162155.2 Triticum dicoccoides
GGCGATGCAGAGCTTCCCGAGGGGCTTGGCTTGGTGGGGAGGAAGAGGGGGTCGCGGCGGAGCTGGGGAGCGTGTCGGGGAGGCGAGGGGAGGCCGGTGGTGGCTGCTATGGCGAACGGCGGCGATGGGTGCATCGGGTGAGAGAGAGAGCAGGGGGAGAAGCACGGGAGAGAGGGGGGAGAGTGAGAGAGAACAGGGGAGGGCGTGGCGTCGTTCCAGGCCATCCAGACGAGGAGGGGAGGGGCAGGCAGGCAGGCGAGCTGGTGGCGTGGCGCAGTGGCGCGCGCGCGCGCCGGGCACACTCTCGTCCCTCTGTCGAGGACGAAGACGACAGAGGAGGGCGACGGGCTGGGCCGCCTGCTGGCTGGGCCGGCCAGCTGGCTGGGCTGCACATGGAGGAGCCCCAGGTAAGCTTCTCCCTTTTATTTATTTCTGTTTTCTAATTTCTGACATTTGTTTTGATTTAAAATAAAATATTAAATCATTTTATTATCTTATGCCAATTTTTGCAGGAGCTAGATATATTATTCCAGAGCTCCCCAACAGGTGGCATAATTTTTGGACATATATTAATATATATAACTAATATATTTCCAATGCAAATAGTTATGCATTAATTCCAAATGCCCAAAATAAATACCTATGAGCTCTTAAAAATATTGGTCTGATTTTTATCTCTGTCCAATATTTTCAGAGAGCAACATGAGCATTTTCTTGGACCCTTTTGGAGAAATTTTTATTTGGGTCATTTTCAAAAATGATTCTGAGGGTTTCACCAATCCCCATTTCAAAATTAAATGGAATTTTAAACATGATGCACACACTCTGATGCATGACTAGCTAGGGTGTGACAACTTACCCCCACTCAAAAGAATCTCGTCCCGAGATTTGGGTTCCTCCGGGAAGAAGGCGGGATACTCGAGTCGAAGACGATCCTCCCTTTCCCAAGTTGCTTCATCCTCAGAATGGTGCGACCATTGTACTTTGAGAAACTTGATATTATGACGTCGAGTGGTACGTTCGGCCTGATCGAGAATACGAATGGGGTACTCTCGATATGTAAGATTATCTTGGAGATCAAGCGTTTCGTGGTCCACTCCACGGATAGGATCCGAGAAGCAACGCCTGAGTTGAGAAACGTGGAAGACATTGTGGACTCTGGAGAGGTGCGGAGGTAGTTCCAACTGGTAGGCAACTTCTCCTCGTTTGGCAAGAATGCGAAAAGGTCCAATGTAACGAGGAGCCAATTTGCCTTTGATACCGAAACGATGGGTTCCCTTCAGAGGGGTGACCCAAAGATAAGCCTTCTCGTCAACCTCGAAAGTCATAGCCTTATGTTTTCGGTCATATTGACTCTTTTGACGAGATTGGGCTGTTTTCAACTTTTCACGAACGATGCGAACTTGTTCTTCTGCTTCCTGAATCATATCCGGGCCAAAGAATTGTCTTTCCCCGGTTTCTGACCAGTTAAGGGGTGTTCGACACCGTCGTCCATAGAGAACTTCAAAAGGGGCTTTACCCAAGCTAGATTGATAGCTGTTGTTGTAAGCAAAATCGGCAAATGGAAGGCACTTCTCCCAGTCCATTCCGAATGAGATAACAGAGGCTCGAAGCATGTCTTCTAGAATTTGGTTGACGTGTTCCACTTGACCACTCGACTGAGGGTGGAAAGCGGTGCTAAAGGAGAGACGGGTTCCCATAGCATTTTGGAAACTTTCCCAAAATCGAGAGGTGAAAAGACTTCCTTGATCCGAGTTAATTTCCAAGGGAACACCATGGAGAGACACTATACGGGAGATGTATAAGTCTGCCAGCTGACTAGCGGTTATACTCTCACGAACAGGTAAGAAATGGGCTACTTTGGAAAGACGATCGACAACGACGAAAATAGCATTATTCCCTCTCTTGGTCCTGGGAAAACCGGTAATGAAATCCATACCAATTTTATCCCATTTCCATTCAGGAATAGGTAAGGGTTGAAGGGTGCCAGCAGGCCGTTGGTGCTCTGCTTTTACACGACGACAGACGTCGCAATTAGCAATATACTGAGCAATTTCTCTCTTCATCCTAGTCCACCAGAACCTCTGGCGTAGGTCCTGATACATCTTAGTACTACCGGGATGAATGGAGAGAGGAGATTCATGAGCTTCCTTAAGGATCAATCGCCTCAGGTTTCGCACTTTGGGAACCACTAGTCGATTCCCGAAGTATACGACCCCTTGATCATTAGTGGAGAAGCAATTCGCAATTCCTTTCTGGATGTTTCTCTTGATGCGGGAGATTCCCGGATCTACCTTCTGTGCTTTGATGATCTGATCCGTAAGGGTAGGTTTTGCCACCAAGGTGGAAAGAAAACCTTGAGGAACAATGTGAAGGTTAAGCTTCCGAAATTCCTCATGGAGAAGCGGTTGACTTTGTTGTAACATCAGGTTGTTACAATAAGATTTACGACTTAGCGCATCAGCCATGACGTTGGCTTTCCCTGGGGTGTAGGTTATTCCTAAGTCGAAGTCTGTGATCAACTCAACCCAACGTCTTTGCCTGAGATTCAAATCCGGTTGGGTGAAAATGTACTTCAGACTTTGGTGATCAGTGAATATTTCGCAACGGTTACCGAGGAGGTAATGTCGCCAGGTCTTAAGTGCATAGACTACGGCTGCAAGCTCTAGATCATGAGTAGGATAGTTATCCTCATGGGGGTGCAATTGCCGTGAAGCGTAGGCAATTACGTGTCGATCTTGCATGAGAATGCAACCTAGTCCTTGTCGCGAGGCGTCGCAGTAGATAACAAAGTCCTTGGAGAAGTCTGGCGGTACCAGTACGGGAGCAGAGGTCAGGCGTCTTTTCAGTTCCTGAAAGCTGTGCTCACATTGTGGGGTCCATTCGAACTTCTTATCTTTCTTGAGGAGTTCGGTTAGAGGTTTAGCAACCATGGAGAAGTTCTCGACAAAGCGACGACAATAGCTCGCTAAGCCCAGAAAACTCCGAACTTGCTTGACCGATTCGGGTGGAGTCCAATTAAGGACGGCTTGAACTCGCTCAGGGTTAACAGCAATACCTTTACCAGATATTACATGACCCAGATAGGTCACTTCTGACAACCAAAATTCACATTTGGAAAACTTGGCATAAAGGCGGTGCTCTCGAAGTTTCTTCAACACTAGCCTTAGATGTTCGGCATGTTCTTCCTCGTTCTTGGAGTAGATGAGTATATCATCGAGGTAAACAACGACGAATTTATCCAAATACTCCATGAAGATTGAGTTCATTAACCGAGAAAAGGTGGCTGGAGCGTTGGTTAAGCCGAAGGACATGACGGTGTACTCGTATTGGCCATAACGAGTAGCAAAGGCCGTTTTAGGAATGTCCCCGTTTCTAATTTTGATTTGATGGTAGCCCAACCTCAAATCCATCTTGGAGAAGATTGAGGATCCAGCGAGCTGATCATACAGGTCGTTGATCCTGGGAAGCGGATATTTGTTCTTGATTGTGACCAAATTGACAGGTCGGTAATCTACAACCATCCGGTCCGTACCATCCTTCTTTTTGACGAATAGGACGGGGCAAGCCCATGGAGATGAACTAGGGAGGATGAAACCCTTTTTCAAGGACTCATCGAGTTGTTTCTTAAGCTCGGCTAGTTCTAGGGGTGCCATCTTATAGGGTCTTCTAGCAATCGGAACGGTTCCTGGAATGAGGTCTATTACGAACTCAACATCCCTGTCAGGTGGAACACCTGGCAATTCCTCTGGGAAGACATCCGGAAAGTCACGGACTACCGGAACGTCCTCAAGGTCTGGCAAAGGGCTGGCGTTAAGAGAATATAATTGTCGCTTGGCTAATCGGGTCAAGACATTGACTATCTTGCCCGAAGGGTGAGTGAGTTGAACAGTCCTAGAGAAGCAATCAATTTTGGCATGATGAGCTGACATCCAGTCCATACCCAAAATGATATTAATATCTGAAAATTTAAGGGCTATCAATGATGCAAGGAAAACAAGTCTGTCGACTTGGATTTCATTTCCATAACTTACCCTAGAGGTCTGCCATCTAGAACCAGGAGTAGAAATTTCCATAGTGGATGGCATGTCACAGAATGCAGTGTTATGCAAACGAGCATAGTTCTCGGATATAAATGAATGAGAGGCTCCTGTATCGAAAAGAACAGATGCCGGGTGGCAGTTAACAAGAAGCGTACCGAGAACGACGTTGGGATCCTCTTGAGCTTCTTCGGCAGAGATACAGTTGACATGGCCACGTGAGGCGGTGGCCGGCTTGGCGTGGAACACTTTCCCTGTCGGCTTGCCACGGCCAACGGCTTTAGTAGACTGGTTGGGGTTGGTCTGGGGACACTCACGCATGTAGTGGCCAGATTCCCCACACTTGAAGCAAGTCACGGAACTGGTACGTGGAGGAGCATTGTTGGTTGGACCCCCATAGGGCTTGGCCGGTGCAGACTGTTGAACAGGGCGAGGCGCCTGGAAAGATGGCCTCGGTGTGAACCTGGGTGGCAGGGCGGTGTTGGGCACCCACACGCGGCGCTTCTGAGGACCAGCACCGGATGAGGAACCCATGTCACGGCCATGCTTGCGTGTTGCGTCATAGTCAGTCTGACCAGTTTCAGCACTGATGGCTTTGTTAACAAGTTTCTGAAAAGATGTGCACTCATGCAGACGGAGGTCGCGGCGAAGCTCAGGACTAAGGCCCTTACGGAACCTTGCTTGCTTCTTGGCATCAGTAGACACTTCCTCAGTTGCATATCGTGCGAGGTTACCAAACTCCCTGCTGTAAGCATCCACAGAAAGTCGGCCCTGAGTGAAACTGCAAAATTCCTCACGTTTACGGTCCATGAGACCCTCCGGAATGTGATGTTCACGGAAAGCCTCGCTGAATTCAGCCCAAGTAGTGACATGGCCCGCTGGGCGCATAGCTCCATAATTCTCCCACCATAGACTGGCGGGGCCTTCAAGATGATATGCAGCAAAGGTGACCTTGTCAGCCTCCGCTACCAGCGCGGAACGCAGTTTGTGAGAGATACTGCGAAGCCAGTCATCAGCGTTGAGAGGCTCGACGGAGTGGTGGAACGTGGGTGGATGTAATTTGATGAAATCACTGAGTGACACCACGTTAGTCCTCTGATGGTGTGCTGTGTTCTGTTCAATACGCTCCAACAAACGGTTGGTCTCCCGCTTGTTTCTCTCAGCTTCCATCATAACCTCGGCTAGGGAAGGAGGATGAGGCAGATTTGCATCCCTGACTTCACTGCCTTCGGCCTGCTCTTGCGGAGCAGGGTTAGTGCGCGTGTTGACCATCCTAGGTAAACAAGACAATAATTTAGTCAGAATGATAAATTCCGACATAGGATACCAAATGTAAAGGATAACTCGAAATGCAAGATGATCATCCGTATGACATGGTAGATACAGAAACTGCTTCTTTATTCCATCATCATACACACCATACAGGGTTTAGTACAAGACCAAACAAAGTACTATTACGGTGAAAAGAGGATTACATCTCATCGGAGGCATTCCAAGCTCCTATACATTATTTTCTACTCCTCCGGAAAGAGTACAAACTAGGTCATATCCCACGGTCACACGGGACGATAGACGACACAGCTAGTGCAAACTAGTGATACTACCACTAGCTCAGACCGATCCGTAGTAGTCCTCGTAGAAGTCACCTCCATAGCCTGGAAGCTCAACATGATCATCCGGAAACAGACGATCTCGCGGAGCTTGTGGACCATAGGGGCTAGGATGAGGCCTTGGACCAACAGACGGTGGCCTGCGGGGACCGCGAGGTGGGGTGATGCCTCCTACATCACGCCAACCCATCACGTCTGGCAGAGCAGATCTCACAGGATAGAGATCGCGCATATCTGAATATCCAGCTTGCACCGCCGGTGCGAACCGAGTCAATGTGGCCCAGTGGTCAGCACGGGTATTGAAGAGCTCTAACCTCAAGGCCCGATTTTCACGGTCCTTATCCTCGAGCATCTCAGCAGTGGTGCGAGTCCGTGAATCCTCCTGAGTGGGGCCAGCATAGATAGCCTGGAGATACCCTTGTGCTCCCGGAAGTGATCCTGGCATATACCGGAAATCAGAGTCTCGAAATAGTCCAGATCTGACTCGCATGATGGTCATCATAGAGTAGGCGGCGTCCTGCACAGCCATCTCAATAGTAACCCCGAGTCCATAGGAGCAGTGAAGGGGCTCGGTGGACCCAGGATAAGATGGAAATATCCTGACAGTGCAGAGATACTGGCTTTGATTAAAGTCTCGGAATTGCTCTTCGACCGTGTACTCAGGATACCAGCGGTATCCAGCCTCAGTCATTACCCTGACCAACTTGGCAGTATGGCCGGGTACATCTAGGCATCGAGTCAGGCGAACCACTTGATTGAGGTCGCGAGTGGCCATCTGAAAGCACAATCATAATGCAAAGGCATTAGAATTTCTAGCAAAATTTCGGCAGCATAACAGCTGTAAATGCTCAAGAAGGATTTTGAGACATTTGACAAAGAATTTCATACACACTCAACATCATCATATCAAGTTCTGAGACCATCCTAGCAACATAATGTGGTAATAGGATTAAACTAGGCTTGTATCCATCAAACCTATAAGGTACTACTGATTAGTAACACGTGATCCTGATAGAGAGAACAGATCCTAATTCCTTAACCCCCGATGGAAGAATGGACTGACTCAGATCAGAATGTCATTAGATAAAGGAGTAAAAAGAACCTTACGTCCCAACCCACAAACAATTCCCCTACATATAACTAAAGAATTTCTAGACTCAACATCGACCAGTTTGGCTTGGAGAACCTACAGGCAGTCCGGCTCTGATGCCAACGCTGTCAGGACCCCGACTCGATGTCACATCGATCTAGCCGGTAACACCTCATATCACTTTGCGGCCTCACGCACGGTATCCCCACGGGTGTCGCCTTACCTTTGCCCGGGACCGTTTGCGCCTTTTGGCTCACGTATATGATAGTGTCGCTAGCATCCATATGATAAGGAGCCCGGGCTGACATGACTAGTCGTAAACCCAAAGTGGCACAGACTTACAGGGACAGGCATCCATGACCCAGCTTCGAACGTGTCGGTCATCAACAAGTGGGTCCGGGCTGTAGCACCGGGCTAGCAGGACTCCGGTAAACCGGGCTGTAGCGGGCTAACAGGACTCCGGTACTCAAAGCGTGACATTTCCCCGAAGGGACAGACACAGGAACGAAGAAGGACACATGCCGGCCAGCCTAAGTGTTCCAGAGCAGTAGCAAGCTACCATGGCTCAGTGGTAACACTAGGAGACATTTCCCGGTAAGAGAGGCTACTAAAGATAAACAACTAGATAGTCAGATCCCACAAATACCAAGCATTTCAATCATACACACAATATGCTCGATATGTGCAAATACAACGAAGCATCACAACATGACTCTACGATACAAGTACTTTATTTAAGGCTCAGGGAGCCATACATAACATACACAAAGGTACGGGTCTCACGACCCAGCATTCAAGTCATACAGTCATACAAACCAGCAGCGGAAGTAACTTGTCTGAGTACAGACAACTAGTAAAATAAAAGAGGCTTGGAAAGCCTAGCTATACTACATGGTCCTTCACAAGCTCAGGATCACCACCTGGGCCTTTAGCCTACTCGTTGAAGTCAACGTCTACGTAGAACCCATCAGAAGGGGTTGCAGCGTCTTCTGTAAAAATGTAAATTATAGCAACATGAGTACAAAGGTACTCAGCAAGACTTACATCAGATCCTACATACATGCATATTATCAAGAAGGGTTGGTGGAGTTATTGCAGCAAGCCAGCTTTGACTCTTGGCTAGACTATCCTACGATACTCCAACTTGAAATGGTTTTGCGCACACGAGTCCACTACTCACCACTTCAATACACTACCGAGGATCCACCTCCGTCTCCCTATGGAAGAGCCATCCTCGGCACTCACACTTATCTTGAGGCTTTTAGCAGTTTCCATTTACTTGTCTATGAACTGTATAGGCAACCAAGTAGTCCTTTACCGCGGACGCGGCTATTCGAATAGATCATGTTAACCCTGCAGGGGTGTACTTCTTCATACACGCTCTCACCACTTACCGTCGTATACACGACATGTACTCGGCAACCTTCAAGCGGAAGCCCAACGTGGGTGTCGGCCACGACCTACCTAATCACCTAAGCCTCCAGTCCAGGTTTATCGCCTATTCAGGTTCCATCCGCAGGGAGTCCGGCCGAGGTTTCCCATACGGCCCCGAATGATGTGAACAGGGTTCCCGAGATACCTAACGGGTATTCGGTACACCCGGCCACGTACCTACCGCATCACAGCCCACCCCTACGGTCAGCGCTGTCCACGGCCTCCAGTAGGCTACAAACACCAGAAACTACTTGCAACTCCTAGACGGAGAACTAGGGTGAATAAGAAGCCGAGAGGGTCCATTGGTTTCGGGCCCAATGCATGGTAGTAGCTGTATCTTAAATCACACATACAGATCTCAGTGCTTAAGGTCGGCTTCAATGAAACAACCCACCATGTACTCCTACATGGCCTCTCATCGATACCTTTACCAAATCGTGTTCACCACACCACTCTCATTACCGACATAATCATTTCACTCTAGCCCATCACCCAGATGAACCAGACCTGACACGACTCTAAGCATAGCAGGCATAGCAAGGTAGGAACAACACATACATATGGCTCATACAACTCCTACACATGCTAGTGGGTTTCATCTAGTTACTGTGGCAATGACAGGTCATGCAGAGGAAATGGGTTCAACTACCGTAGCACACAGCAGTTTGAAACGCGTTGTCTTAATGCAGTAAAGAGAGCAGGAGCGAGAACATGGGATTGTATCGATATGATCAAATGGTTGGTTGCTTGCCTGATGGTTCGATGCACTGATACGGTTCTTCGTTAGGGTAATCACGGTACTCCTCGGAGGCAGAACCTGTCGCAAAGGACACCGATACACAACCATCACCAAACAATGTGCAACAATATGATGCATGCATGAAACATGGCAATATGAGTGTGTTGGGCTAATGCAACTAAAACCAGAAGGGTTTGAACCAATTTGAATCAAAGATTCAAATTTCAAACTCAAACATGGCCTTTTAAAGTGCTTTTCCTTGTTCTGCTTTAAACATCAATTTAACTTGTTTGATCATGCATGAAAATAGTACAGATGGATAGATTGGATTTTTCTGATCATTTTACATATATAATTTGTCTGATTTGGAGTTACAGAATAAAAGTTATGAATTTTTGAAGTTTAAATAATATTCTGGAATTTCCTGATTTAATTTAAATCCAGAAATATATATATTGCGCCAGCATGACGTCAGCATGACGTCAGTGGTCAACTGCGGCTGGCTGGGGTCAAACCTGACGTGTGGGGTCCACACGTCAGCGACAGGGGGGTTTAACAGGGTTAATTTAATCCTAATTAGGAATTAGTGGCGCTGGGGCCCACTGGTCAGTGTCAGGGGGGTAGTTAGTTTAACTAATTCGGTTAGTGCTAATCCTAATTAGCTAACAGGGCTGGGCCCACCTGTCATGGACACAGGAGGGGTCCTGCCGTGGTCAAGGTGGGTCAAACCCACCGGCGACATGACGCCGGCGAGGCCCGAGACGGCGGCGCGATACGGAAACGCGCTATAGGGCACGGGCGAGGCCGTGCTTGGGCTCGTTGGAGAGCCCTTGCTCCCGCGCGTCGAATGGTGGTGGTGGCCGTGCCTGAGGTGGCCGGTACCGACGACGGCGAGCTCGTGAGCGGCGGCCGGAGTTCGGGTGCGGTCGGGATCGGCGCTGCTGCTCGCAAGCGAGGGAGCTGAGGCGCTGGAGGGCTCTACGGGTCGCGGCAAACACAACGGGTGCACGCCCGTGACCAAATGGTCACCGGGGCTTCGCCGGCGACGAGCCCGTGCGGCGGAGCGTCTCGGCTCCGGTAGAGGGGCGGCTAGAGCTCGAAATCGAACACGGGGTTAGGGGGAAACGAAGCAGGGGCTCACGGGGATCATGCAGGGAGGGTCAGCGAGCTCGGGGAAGCACGAACGGCGGCGAATCG
Source organism: Triticum dicoccoides (assembly GCF_002162155.2). Taxonomy (NCBI): domain Eukaryota; kingdom Viridiplantae; phylum Streptophyta; class Magnoliopsida; order Poales; family Poaceae; genus Triticum; species Triticum dicoccoides. Next base: position 518,103,631 of record NC_041387.1, read on the forward strand.
ACGGCGACCATCGGCGGCGGTCGAGGACGAAGACGATGGCGTGGAGGCGATGCAGAGCTTCCCGAGGGGCTTGGCTTGGTGGGGAGGAAGAGGGGGTCGCGGCGGAGCTGGGGAGCGTGTCGGGGAGGCGAGGGGAGGCCGGTGGCGGCTGCTATGGCGAACGGCGGCGATGGGTGCGTCGGGTGAGAGAGAGAGCAGGGGGAGAAGCACGGGAGAGAGGGGGGAGAGTGAGAGAGAACAGGGGAGGGCGTGGCGTCGTTCCAGGCCATCCAGACGAGGAGGGGAGGGGCAGGCAGGCAGGCGAGCTGGTGGCGTGGCGCGGTGGCGCGCGCGCGCGCCGGGCACACTCCCCTCCCTCTGTCGAGGACGAAGACGACAGAGGAGGGCGACGGGCTGGGCCGCCTGCTGGCTGGGCCGGCCAGCTGGCTGGGCTGCACAGGGAGGAGCCCCAGGTAAGCTTCTCCCTTTTATTTATTTCTGTTTTCTAATTTCTGACATTTGTTTTGATTTAAAATAAAATATTAAATCATTTTATTATCTTATGCCAATTTTTGCAGGAGCTAGATATATTATTCCAGAGCTCCCCAACAGGTGGCATAATTTTTGGACATATATTAATATATATAACTAATATATTTCCAATGCAAATAGTTATGCATTAATTCCAAATGCCCAAAATAAATACCTATGAGCTCTTAAAAATATTGGTTTGATTTTTATCTCTGTCCAATATTTTCAGAGAGCAACATGAGCATTTTCTTGGACCCTTTTGGAGAAATTTTTATTTGTGTCATTTTCAAAAATGATTCTGAGGGTTTCACCAATCCCCATTTCAAAATTAAATGGAATTTTAAACATGATGCACACACTCTGATGCATGACTAGCTAGGGTGTGACAGGAGGGGAATGCTGTCTTAGGGATATCTTCTGTCCGTACTTTTAATTGATGATACCCCAACCTTAAATCAATTTTTGAGAAAGCCTTGGCTTGTGCGAGCTGTTCAAATAAATCATCTATCCGTGGCATCAGATATTTGTTTTTGGTGGTCACCATGTTCAGTGCTCGATAGTCTATACATAATCTTAGTGTCCCATCCTTTTTCTTGGCAAATAATACTGGTGAACCCCAAGGTGAGGAGCTGGCTCGTATAAACCCTTTGTCCAGTAATTCTTTTATTTGCTTATTTAATTCTACCAACTCAGAGGGTGCCATTCTATAGGGTTTCTTGTAAATGGGGGTGGTTCCAGGTGCTAGTTCAATGATGAACTCTAATTCCTGGTCTGGTGGCATGCCTGGTAGTTCTTCGAGAAATACGTCGGGGAACTCACACACCACTGGAACTTTTCTTAACTCTAAAACGTCCACCTTATTCAACCTTGGTTGCCGTGACATTGGTCTTTCCTGAGCTGCAATTTTTATCATCTTCCCGTGATGATGGGTAAGAATTACAGTCCGATTGAAGCAGTCGATAAATCCCTTGTTGGTGGTTAACCAGTCCATTCCTAGGATAACATCCAGTCCCTTATTTTCCAATACAATGAGGTTTGCCTGAAACTTTAGTCCCTCAAACTCAATAACCACACCTTGGCAGTAACTCTGAGTGATTTGCTTAATCCCGGGGGACTTGATGATCATGGATTTTTCCAAGGGAAGCATCGAAAAATCATTTTGCAAAGAAAATTTCTTTGAAATGAATGAGTGAGAAGCTCGAGAATCAAACAAAACCGTGGCAGGTATTGTGTTGACAGGGAACATACCAATTACGATATCCAGGGCATTCTGTGCTTCCTCCTTGGTCACATGGTTCAAGTGACCCTTCTTGTGATTGTTATTGGGGTTGAAGTTGTTTCGCTCGGGTGTTGAATTATTTCCATTGTTGTTCGGCTTGGGGGCCGAGTTTCTTGACTTTGGGCACTGTTTGGCATAGTGTCCTTCCTCTCCACAAGCGTAGCAAGTAACACCTGGGCGATATGTAAAATCCTTGTCCCTTGCATGGAAATTTTTGTTTGGGCGTGGAACATTAATCGTGGATTTGTTTGCTCCATTTTTCTGAAAATCAGTCTTGTTCCGGTTGTTGCGAGCATGAGTAGTCTTCTCCCTTTTGCGCTTGCGAAAATCCTCCAAGCTGCGGTGCTCATTTCCAATGTAATGGCTTTGTCCACAAGTATTTTGAAATCCGGAAAGGTGTGTACGACCAGCTAGCATTTAAGTGCTGGTGCCAGACCGTCCAGAAATTTTTCCATCTTTTTATTTTCAGTCATATGATCTTCGTTGGCATAACGAGATAATTGAGTAAACTGACTATTGTACTCAGTCACTGTCATGCTCCTCTGCTTGAGGTCATCAAACTCCCTTTTCTTGATCTTCATAATGCTTCTGGGAATGTGCGCCCCACGAAAACCTTCTTTAAATTCTTCCCAGATGATGTTATTTTCATTGGGGTGCATGTGTAGGAAATTTTCCCACCATGATGCAGATGCCCCAGTGAGGTAGTGAGGTGCGTAAAGTACCTTCTCATGGTCCGAACATCGGGCAATAATTAACTTCCTTTCAATGTCTCGAAGCCAATCATCGGCCTCAAGAGGTCTATCTGTGTGAGAGAACATTGGGGGATGTGTCTTTTGTAGCTCAGACAATTTGGAATGCTGCTGATATGATTCACGGTGATTTCCCATATTGATAACATGGTTCATCATTTCTTGATGCTGCTGCTGACTTTGCTCATAAAGGCGGCATACTTGAGAAAATGCTGCTTCACTGCCTGACTGACTTGACTGCCCCTGTGTGAAATTGTTGCTTGTCTGGGTACCATAATTTTCTTCTGGCGAACTTGGCATGGAACGAGTCCAGGGACAAGGCATTTTCCACTCTGGGGTATTTTTGCAGAACTCATGAGAAAAACTGAGTGGCAAAAATAAATAAATTTACAAAGGCGGAATTTTCAAAGACTCCAAGATTTTTCAAGGAAAATACTTGATTGCGCATGGAGAAGGACCGCTCAGTACATATCTTACACGCAAGCCGTAATTATACAATACATCACTCAGGATGTGCGTACACATTCCTGACATGTTATTTAGGTAGTGCACTTCTCCGAGTTCCTACATGATGTGCACACAAACTACTTCTCACCAAACCTATATACATATAAACATATCATACAAGCTGGTACATCGCACAGCTGCTAGGCGCACTCAGTCGGAGATGGTAAAAACTTCCCTCGGCCTACCGAGGGTAAGGCCCAGTGATGCTGGAGACTCGACCTCCTCCTCACTAATAGGCTCCAGGCGCGGAGTACTGAGTTGAGGAGCTGGTGCGGGCGCGGCAGGTGGTGCAGCACTGACTGGAGTAGGAGCAATGACTTGGTCAAACTCCTCAGTGGTAGGCAGGGGGCGAGCGGTGGCTAAGATGGCAGGTGCATAGGATGTTGAGGACGAGACGTAAGTCAGTGGTGGCACTGTATGGAGGAGCTCCCTCCTGTTGGCGGAACAGCCCTGCACGAAGTCCATACGAGTAGCCACAAGGTCGTCCACGAGGTTATCAAAAGCTACCTCAAGAGCTTTGAGATACTCAACCAACATTTCTATAGCCTCATCTCTCTCTCCCCTAGGGCAAGCGAATGCATAGTGACATGTGTATGGCACGTGGCATGGGAGGTAGCGGTAGCGACGAGCCTTCATCGAAGGAAGAGCATCCCGGAGACGAGCTATCACCTCACGGGCAGCCATCTACATGGCATGCCTCTCCGTAGGCATGGCCCTTCACACAAATCGGAAGCGGAGTGACTCAGAACGTCCTCCCTTGAATTGCACCGTGGCCTGGTGCATAGACACGCGCTGATCTTGTGTTGGTAGAGTGTGAACTCCGGACGAGCCGATGGCCCGATTGCGACCTTGGTGATGGAGACGAGAAGCTTGATAAACCCCTCAGGTACATTGGTGAACACCTGTGACTCATAGTCGCTGCCAGCCATCTACAAAAGTAGACAAAAATTCCGAATAGGCAAATCATAAATTTATGATGACTAGCAGAAAATTGCTACATTTGCAAAATGATAAATAAAAGCACTTATTATGCTAATAACCGATTAGCGATCGCACCTAGTGGCTTCCTATAGTCAGCCTGGCTCTGGTACCAAGGTTGTCAGGACCGGTTTTTCAATAAAATATTTATTGAAAAATCGACCATTTTATTAGACCAGTATAGGAAAATCTTCCTTACTAGTAGACAAATCCTTGATACAGAAATCCAGCAGTACTAAATATTATACAAGGTTGAGCTGAGGCTGCTCAACAATTTATTACAAGCACACCGATATTATACATAAAGGCGGATATGACACAAGGAGTATGGTGGCATAACTACTGACTTGCAATAAACGTGGTGGTGGATATGTCACAGTGACGTGGGTGACATGACTCCTAAATCTTACAGCTCATCGAGTGCCGGAGTGAGGCTCGATGATTTTATTAGGGTAGCGGAAGCATGTATGATACAAGTGACCAATTCCAGGATCGCATGGGACTGACTGGGACTCCTCTAGGCGTCGGACTCGCTATCGTACTCTTCATCCATAAGATCGGCTTCGTCAACATCTGGCCAAATCAACAAGCCAGGTGAGTACTTTGAATGTACTCGCAAGACAGTTTGGACATAAGATATAACAAATGCAAACATGATGCACATGAGCAGATTAGTAATGCACACTTAGATAATAAATTTGCACGACATGTTAAATAAGAAGGAAGTCAGGTGGTAGTCCTCCCGAAAGCCCAATAAAATAACTAAAGACCGATCGGGTGTCTGAAGCGACGCCTCGAAAGGTAAAAATAAATTAACATGCCGCAGTCGGGCGTCAGGGCGACACTACATAAAGGGCTTATATTGAAATGTAAATGACAGTGCATGCCATAGTCGGACGTCTATGCGACATCTCGAAAAGGGCTTATAATGAAAGTAATTCACATGGATGCCACAGTCGGACGTCTGAGCGACATCACATAAAGGGCTTATAACAAAAGTAAATAACGAGAATGCCACAGTCGGACGTCTGAGCGACATCACATAAAGGGCTTATATCAAAAGTAAATAACACGAATTCCACAATCGGACGTCTGAGCGACATCTCATAAAGGGCTTATATTTCACCATTCGAATTCAAGTAGATCATGAATATTAAATCATCCCAAGGAAATACTCAGTACATAATAATAGACGGGTTAGTCCATCCACAGGAATAACATTCAGCTGGGTTTACCACTCATGTTTAATCACCGGAGATTGTCAATGAGACGTACGCCGAGACGGACGTTGAGACTTGACACTGATACTGACATTGATATGTTGATCACAGTCCTTGACCATGGACACGGTTACTCGAATGGTTTTGACTCTGCAGAGTTTGTACTCTTTACCCACAGCCAACGGATTTCCGTAGTCACAAAGGACTAGTTCTGTTTACGGTATTTTAGAAGAAACACATCTAACCAGTAGACACCCATTCCACATTCCGCTGCCAGGAATCACCCTAGGCAACGTTCAAGAAAAACTTTAAGACGGGGAGGCCACAACCTCGAGTAGCATGGGATCAAATTTATATCGCGCGCTCTAAGGGGTGCCCCCCTCTCGGTCCCAACCAGAAACACCCATGCCCCCTGACCGGATGACGGGCTTTAATCCAAGGCCATGGAACCCTCATCACGACCCCTCTATTTGGTGTGTACAAGGAAAGAGGTTTGCAACTGACTAGACCGCATCCTTTGTAGAAGACATGTGGCAGCATGAAAAAGGGAACAAACGGGAACATGACTTGATCCACGTTGATACTGGAGTTAAACGGTTGGTATAAGACTGACATGCTTCAACAATACCAGCTTGCAACCTATCATTCCACCACATGATCAGGTTATCTCACCATCATATGAACACATAAAATTTCAAAGCTCACTTGTATCTTACCTTGCATGCAGTATAACATTCACTAATGCTTATGTAAACATGCCATGAGAACACTACTCAAGCAAACATGCAAGACACTTATCATATCAAAGGTTCAAACATGCTTGCCTGGTTCGGAGTAGTCGGAGTCTAGCTCGGTGAAGTTTGCAGCTCCGTCACCTTCTTCGGTATCTACGTTATAAAACAAATCGGATACTAACGTAAATACCATGCGTGCATAAAAGTTGTTCCAAATAATTTTCAAGTAAATATGATAAAAAACTATATATAAAAATAAAGATGACAGAAAAAGAATCAACTCAAAATCATCTTTTGTTTAAAAGTTATAAGGGTTTTAGTCCAGGGACTAATCTGTGATGAAACAGAAACTTTCCAGGGGCTAGTTTAGAAAAAAGACAGAAAACGTTTCGGTTAGAAAACATATTTTGCCCGAAGGCGCTTTCAGAAAATGTTTCGAAAAAGAGAAAAAGCTGACAAGGGGGTCCCACCCGTCAGGTTTAAAAACCAAAACAGAGTCCCGCCGGCGCCCGAGGCTTGCGGTGGTCGCCGGCGTCGATCCACGACGAGGCAGGGGGAGTGGAGGGTACCTACGGACTCACGGAGCTCTCCCGCATCTGTGGGTGGTGGAGTTGGTCGTCGGCGAGCACCACGTCGACGGCGGCCTTCACTGCGACGAACGGTGGTTCGGGCGGTGATGGATCTCGCCGAGGAGGGCTACAAATGTCAAATTGGGACTCGGGTTAGAAGAGTGGGTGCACTAGGAGGCTACTAGCACAGTCTGGGTGGCGGGGGTGCTCTCACCAAAGAGATCTTGCCGGAGCCCGAAGCGGATCGGGGCGGCCAGAGTCGGAGAAGAAGGCTCTCCCAAGGCCCTCTGGTGAGTGTGGCGAGGTTCTGAGGCGAGGAGGGGAGGTGCTGGGTCGAGAACGAGCTCGGGGCCTCCATTTATAGCCGACCCGAGTCGGTTGCCGAGAACGGATTGCTCCGGCGAGTGATTACGGTGAGGCAGAGGCTGGACGGGGGATTTAGGTGACTGGGCAGCTTTGTGTTGGTCCACTGACACCATTCAACGTCTAAACTTGGTCGGATTTGGCCCGCTCCCGTGGTTTCGACGGAACGGAGCTCACGGGCTCGTCGGCGCCAGAGAGTGCGCTCTGCGCTTCTCAGGCCACGGTGACTGTTCTGTAGCATGCCGGGGGAAGAGGACGGCCACGCGGAGGCTCCTGGTGGTGTGGGCGGTGCTGGACGGTGCCGTATGGCAGGGCTGGCCCCTGTTGGCCGGCACGAGCAGTTCTGCCACCGCGGAAGACGCCGGAGCTGACGCGCCACGTCGCCACAAACGCTCGCGACCGGCCAAACAACCATGCGGCGCACTGGATTAGAAGGAGAAAAAAAACAAACACTGCCGACTGACGAAAACGACACTGTCTCTGAACTGAAACTGAATTTTTCTGAATTTGAACTGAAACAGTGCACACTAGCTGTTCGACGAAATGATTTAGGCACGTGGAAAATTTTCTTTGAGCTGATCCTTGGTGAGGTGATCTCTTGATGCATCTGGAGACTGCCTGAATTATTTCAGATTTTTAGGAAAAAAATGAATTTCACCAAAAATGGCAAATCTGGTCCAAACTGGTAGCAAGCATAATTTAAAAAATTGAACTGTGGACCAGCAGTTCTTGATGGATCTAGGTTGAGGGTACCAAGGAGTAGCTAGGGTAATTTGCTTGGGATTAAAAGCTCAAAGGATCTGGTACTTCCTTTGAAAATCCCAAGAGTCCAAAATAAAAGGCAGAAAAAGATTTGAGGATAAAATAAATAGAAATAAAATATAAAAGAGGTTGAAACTTGCTGGAATTGGATGCTTGGCTAGACCCAAAGTAGGGAGGTGGGTTTGGAAGAAAGTTTTCAACATATGTCAAGGCAAGAGAAATTTTTTTGAATGGGGAAGAATAAATCCATAATTTATAGGAATACTTTTTAATAAAAGAAATATTAAAACAACCCAAGATTATTTGTGTTGACCGAACACATGTTGAAAAACCCTCAAGACCAAAAATCAATATTGAGAAGAACTCATAAAATAATATTTGTCATAAAAGGATTTGAGAAGGAGAGCCCCTCTTTAGAAAAATTCAAATAACCTCCTTTAAATCAAATAAAGAATTTAATAAAAACCAATAAATATTTTGAGTGTTACATTTCTTTGTTGTGGCATGAATGTTCAGATCCGAAAGATTCAAGACAAAAGTTTAATATTGACATAATAATAATAATACTTCTAGCATACTAACAAAGCAATCATGCCTTCTCAAAATAACATGGCCAAAGAAAGTTATCCCTACCAAATCATATAGTCTGGTTATGCTCTATCTTCATCACACAAAGTATTTAATCATGCACAACCCCGATGACAAGCCAAGCAATTCTTTCATACTTCTGATGTTCTCAAACTTTTCAATCTTCACGCAATACATGAGCGTGAGCCATGGACATATCATTATATGTGGAACAGAATGGTGGTTGAGGAGAAGACAAAAAGGAGAAGATAGTCTCACATCAACTAGGCGTATCAACGGGCTATGGAGATGCCCATCAATAGATATCAATGTGAGTGATCAGGGATTGCCATGCAACGGATGCACTAGAGCTATAAGCGTATGAAAGCTCAACAAGAAAACTAAGTGGGTGTGCATCCAACTTGCTTGCTCACGAAGACCTAGGGCACTTTTGAGGAAGCCCATCACTGGAATATACAAGCCAAGTTCTATAATGAAAAATTCCCACTAGTATATGAAAGTGACAACATAGGAGACTCTCTATCATGAAGATCATGGTGCTACTTTGAAGCACAAGTGTGGTAAAAGGATAGTAGCATTGTCCCTTCTCTCTTTTTCTCTCATTTTCTTATCTGGGCCTTTTTATGGCCTCTTTTATTTTTTGTTTTTAGATCGGAGTCTCATCCCGACTTGTGGGGGGAATCATAGTCTCCATCATCCTTTCCTCACTAGGACAATGCTCTAACAATGAAGATCATCACACTTTTATTTACTTACAACTCAAGAATTACAACTCAATACTTAGAACAAAATATGACTCTATGTGAATGCAAGATTTCTTATGAACTATCATGTAGTCAGTGGTGGTGTAGCAAGACTTCTTATGCGTTTTGGTGGTGTAGAAAGACTTCTTATGAACTATCATATCTTGCTGTGTATGTCAGTAGTAGTCAGTAGTCAGTGTTTGAATGTTGTATATATAGTTGTTTCAAATTGCTTATTGTCTCGAACTGCTAGTGGGCTAAATGAGGCCATCACCATTCTCCAGTGTTCAGAGTATATCTCCTTGCTTCAAGTTATAATTTGAGCTGTGTGTCTTTTTGATGATGTACACTTGTTTGGGCCAGTGAGGTCTCATTGAATATGGGCCGAGTAGTAATGCAATGCCAAACATGTGAATTATGACTCTCATGCCGGGTTCTCAAAAGATCCAAAAAATAGGCTGGGCTCTCAAAACAAGAAAGAATAAGGACTCTTAGGCCAACATGTGGGTGCCACCAGTGTTTTCATGCGCTTGCGCGCCGAGAGCATATTGGCGCATGTTGGAAATTCATGCTACCTTTTCATCCCCAATCTCCCGCCCCTCCCCCACCTCTGGAATCTCGATTCCTACTCTAGTTCCCCCAAATCCCCCTCCTGTACTCCCTATACTCAAGCATACTATCATGTCACCGGTCAATGCGGATCTCCGAGCCAGAGATCCTGAGGTCCGTCCTGCCTTCGGGCGCTGCGTGCTGTCGCTCAACAGTGGCATGACAGCGCTTGACGGCCAGTTTGCTGGCAAAGTGCTGATGGTAACCATCAACGGTGATTGGCCTCCCATCTCGCCGTACGACCTTGTCAAAGCTCTTGGCATCGCGCATGACATCCAAATAATTGAATTGCTCATCGAAGTCTGTCCGCCACCGGCTGATTTCTTTGCCAAGTTCCAGACAACTTTCGACTGCAGTCGTGTGTTTGAATCTTCCCGACGTTTGTTCTGCGATGGCGCACTGGTGAGCTTTGATCGGTGGCACCCAGGATGGGGATCGGTGCCCTCTGAGCTTGAGTTTTTAACAAAGCTTACCTTCCACGGATGCCTCGACGTGCTTGGAACAACGAGTCCATGAATGAGCTTATCAATGACCTTGGAGGTGAGCTTGCAAGTATGTTTGTTCCTCAAGACAGCAGGGCTCTGACGGTTCTGGCATGGATGAAGAAGCCGTCCACCATACCAAAGGTGATTGGTGTTGAGATACCAGTGTAGGAACTAGCGTTGTACTATTCATCGCCACCAAGGCCGCCACGGACCACATTAAGGATGTACCTATATCGAGTGTTCGTGCATGTCGAAGAAGTGGTCAATCCATCAATCAAAGTCCTGCCGCCGCCGCTGGTGCTAGGGTCCGTTGACGACGTCCATTACAAGAGTCAATGTCAGACTTTCCTCGTGTTTCCCAGAATGATGGATGGCACAGGGCCTACTCCATTGTGTGGTGTAGGCCACTACTTCTTTGGGAGAAGAGGCAGGGCTGGTTGCCTGGATGTGCTCTAATTTGAGGTAACAACTGAATCTTGTCAAATAGTACTAGTTAAACCCGAGCTATCAGTGTGAAGCACTAATGTGCCAGTACATTTGATTGTGACCTGTTCTATTTTTGTACCTAAACTTTTTTAGAAAGGGATGTACGTCAACTTAATGTGCTAGCAGAACTTATTGTGTTGTCTGTCTGTTTTCTTTGCACAACATTCAAGATATTTCCCTGTCATTGATAAAGACGATGAACTGTTATGTACGAGTTTGTTGGTTTCAACATAGCCCTACCCGTAGCGGTCCACTGCTTCCACCTGATTGTGCCACCTGCATGAAATTTTTGTATGCAAGTTCGGTGTGCTATGATGTTCTATATGATTGTGTCAACTATATAAGTTTTTACTAAGCATCAACAATGTATATGGCTGAAAGATGTATTTACGAGCATCGACCAATGGGCCTCTCTCTCTCTCTCTCTCACACACACACACACACACAAGTGGGACCCATTGAATTATTTCTTCGCTCGTGACAACTTTTAATTAGGTTCCACTGTACTCTAATTTTTTTAAGTTATTAATTGAGCTCAGTGACTTCAAAAAGTTGTACAGAAGCCTTGTTTGGGCCTTTCCAGCATCGTTGAATGTGGGCTGAGTAGCCATGCAAAGTTTTATTGTACTACACATGCCTTTTTTTGAACATCATCAATGCAACTGGGCCGACAGTTGTACACAATATCCTAAAATAAGCACAACCCTATATTTCTTTTAATAAAATGCACAACCCAGTTCATTTTTTATATAATAAGATTACCTAGTCCAACTTAATTTTTTAATCATATTCGTATCTCAATATTATTTCTATACGAAATGCTCAGTCCAGACCATCATTGTTTTTTCACCCATCCCAGAAAATGGGTCCAATCTACTAAACTCAAATGGCTTGTAAATTATCAAAAATGATAAATGCGCTGCATGTACGCAATATTATTTTTGACCCAGCTCAGTAAATAGGTGTATTCGAATAAATAATCAAATGCGCTGTAAATTATCATAAATAGTATTTTTTGAGAAACAATTATCATAAATAGTAAATCGGTTATTATTATTATTTTTATCCAGCCTAGGAAATAGATTATTTTTTGAGTCAAAGCCCAGGAAATAGATGTATTGGCAAACAAAATGAAATGGGTTGTAAAACCTAAATAAATGGGCTGCATTCCGCCACAACTTTCGAAGCTGACTTCGTTGGCCCACTAGACAAAGCCTGCGCAAGGTGTTGTCCATTTAGTGAACAAAATGATTTAATGGTCTAAAAAAAGAGTCAACAAATTATTCTTACATCTATAGTCGTTGGATTGACATCCAACGGCGATCCTGCTTCTGCAATCTCTGATCTAGTTGTTCTTGCTCCAGCCGCCAAAACCATCGCTGGCTGGAGCGCCTGCATCTGCCTCCCGTGGCCGGATGTGCTTCCGCGCAGGCCTCGCCACCCCACTATACTCCCAACGGTGGCCATATCATACCTGTACTCACCCACACCTTCTGTTATTCTCCGGCGAAGGCAACCTCACCCGGTAGCCGAACCAGTCCCTCGTACTCTCCTCCGCCAGGGACTCCAGTGCCCCTTGTTCCAGGACTCCAGATCATTCCCATCTTAGGCCTTTCCGTCATCCACCGCCTTGGTGCTCTCAGCACAGCATGGTCAAGGAACGCCTTCCATCGAAAATGACTGTACGTGGAGAGGCTGGCAGCTAGGTCCACGGCCGCAACAAGGAAGTGCCTCCTTATTACACGCAAAATAAGGATTCCTCCACCTGACAGCGGGACCTACCGGAAGGGCCTTGAAAAAAACGTTTCCCCCTAAAAGCTGGGACCCACCAGCTACATCTTCGTATGCAAGGAAGTGCGTCCGTATTATGGGCAAAAAAAGATTCTTCCCCATGACAGTTGGGACCCACCAGCTATATCTTCGCACGGAAGGAAGTGCCTCATTATCCTCCCTGACAGCTGGGACCCACCGGGTCGAACCGTACGTCAGGTTGTCTGTCTGGTCGCGATCGTGTACATACATACTCGTTGACCGGTCTCTCTGCAGCGATGAACCATGTCCGAGTAAGGAGATGCATGTGTCATAGTAGAGGCGCGGACGTAGCATGTCACGCAGTCCCATCCATGTATATCATGTACACGTATGTACAGCCACGCTGCAAGAAATTAAATACGGCTACATACGTACATACAGGTGGGGTCTCGAACATGACTCGCACATACGTATGGCCAGGGCTCGTGTACATGGAGAGGCAACTGACGACAGCGATGTTGTCCTGTTCATCGGCAGTTAACCACTGGGTCGGAATGGAGGAAACAACATCATCTTCACCGAGAGCCAAGTGACAGGGTCAGAATGTGTCCTGTTCATCAGGAGCGAAGCCACTAGGTTAGAACGCGTTCTGTTCATCGGGAGGCAACCAGCTTGGATGGAACAGCCGAAACAAGGCCTTACGTACTGCAGTACGAAGGAAACATGCCTTCTGTTCGACCACGTACGGTCGAAACAGGGTCCTGTTCATCGGGAAGGGTCTGGCGTGCCGCAAAACGGTGGAAACAGACTTCTGTTCAAGCTCCTACGGTCAAAACGGGGTCTGATGTCTGCTAGAATTATGTCGGTATTTCCCCAAAGAGGAAGGGATGATGCAGTATAGTGACGGTAGGTATTTCCCTCAGTGATGAAACCAAGGTTATTGAACCAGTAGGAGAACCTCCTCACACCATGTAAACAACACATGCACACAAATAGCAAATACTCGCAACTCGACGTGTTAAAGGGGTTGTCAATCCCTTTCAGGTACGATGCCTCAAGATAGGCAAATAACGTGAGGTAAAAGTGGTAGATAGGATAAATAGATCGCAGTATAAATAAATTGCAGCAAGGTATTTTTGTATTTTTGGTTTAATAGATCTGAAAATAAATGCAGAGGAAAATAGATCGCAAAGGCAAATATGATGAAAAGAGACCCCGGGGCCGTAGGTTTCACTAGTGGCTTCTCTCGAGAAAAATAGCAAACGGTAGGAAAACAATTACTGTTGGGGAATTGATAGAACTTCAAATAATCATGACGATATCCAGGCAATGATCATTATATAGGCATCACGTCCAAGATTAGTAGACCGACTCCTGCCTGCATCTACTACTATTACTCCACACATCGACCGCTATCCAGCATGCATCTAGTGTATTAAGTTCATGGAGAAATGGAGTAATGCAATAAGAACGATGACATGATGTAGACAAGATCTATTTATGTAGAAATAGAGCCCATATTGTTATCCTTAATAGCAATGATACATATGTGTCGTTTCCCTTTCTGTCACTGGGTTCAAGCACCGTAAGATTGAACCCATCACAAAGCACCTCTCCCCATTGCAAGATAAATAGATCAAGTTGGACAAACAAAACCCAAATATCGGAGAAGAAATACGAGGCTATAAGCAATCATGCATATAAGAGATCAAAGAAGACTCAAATAACTTTCATGGATAAAAACATAGATCTGATCATAAACTCAAAGTTCATCGGATCCCAACAAACATACCGCAAAAAAGCTTACATCATATGGATCTCCAAGAGACCATTGTATTGATAATCAAGAGAGAGAGAGAGAGAGGAATCCATCTACTAACTACGGACCCGTAGGTCTAAAAGAAATACTCATGCATCATCGAAGAGGCACCAATGGAAGTGGTGAACCCCTCTGTGATGGTGTCTAGATTGGATCTGGTGTTTCTGGACTCTGTGGTGGCTGGAATTGATTTTCGTCGACTCCCCTAGGGTTTCTGGAATATTGAGGTATTTATAGAGGAAAGAGGCGGTTCAGGGGGCACCCGAGGTGGGCACAACCCACCTGTGCGCGCCTAGGCCTCCAGGAGCGCCCTAGTGGGTTGTGCTGCCCTCGGAGCACCCCCAGGTGCAGCACTGGCCCACTAGATGTCTTCTGGCCCAAAATAATCCTCAAAAAGTTTTGCTGCGTTTGGACTCTGTTTGGTATTGATTTCCTACGATGTAAAAAACATGCAGAAAACAACAACTGGCACTGGGCACTATGTCAATAGGTTAGTACCAAAAAATGATATTAAATGACTATAAAATGATTGTAAAACATCCAAGAATGATAATATAACAGCATGGAACAATAAAAAATTATAGATACGTTGGAGACGTATCAGGGTCCTGTTGATCGAGAGGGGTGTGGCGTACCGCAAAATGGAGGAAACAAACTTCTCTTCGACCTCCTACGGTCGAAACGGGGGCCCTGTTCATCGGAAGTTGTGTGGCATTCCACAAAACGGGACTCCACGGGCGACTATTCCTCCACCGTCGACTTCCTCCAGCCTCCACCTGCTACTGTTCATCCACCGTCGACTTCCTCCAGCCTCCACTGGCTATTGTTCATCCAGCCCTCCACGGGGTCCTGTTCATCCAGCCTCCACCGGCTACTGTTCAACCAGCCCTCCACGAGGTCCTATTCAACCAGCCCCTCTAAGAGGTCCTGTTCAACCAGCCCTCCACGGGGTCCCACCACCGGCTACTGTTCATCCACCCCACCTCCTTGATCGGGGTCCTGTTCATCCAGCGGAAACGGCCTCTACTACCACGGGATCCTATTCATCCAACCCCCACCGGGAACTGTTCATCAAACCCCAAGCACGTATGTCTCGACTCATTTTAACCAACCCCCACGTTCACTGTTCATCAACAGGCAGCAGGTTCGATCGGCTTTAGTTAGCAGCAGTAGCGAAGGAATCACTCAGGTTCAGTTAACAGCAAGGGATCGATCGGGGTTCAGTAATGTAGCTAGTGCAATCGCTCGGGTTCAGTTAGAGCCCAATGCCTCACTCGGGTTCAGTTAGAGTGCAACGCCTCACACACACACACACGCGCACGTGTACGAGAGAAACGCGTAAACCTTCGTGCATTGCTCGGCCCCGACCACCCACCGTAATGGGAACTCCCAGAAATTTTCCTCGCCCTCGCTTCTACCATGATTTTTTCTGTCATGGACGGCCCAAAGAACTTCATGCAGGTGCGTCTTCGGCCCGCCCAGGACGAAAAGCCCATTTTTTATTAAATTGTTTTTTCATAGAAGTAGGAGCCCACCACATCTATGATGATACCGGGTTTTGTCACAATTATCGTCAGAGAAGTGTCATAAGCATGACAGAAAAAAATTTCGTTCGGCCCAAAATGTCACGGATGTGTCTTTTTTTTGTAGTGACAGCTGCTGCAGGAAAGAAGAAGAAGAGGGCAAGTAAGACTACTGCTTATGTCATTGGCAAACTCTCCATGGTTGCTGCTAATGATGATGATGAGGAACCAACAGCTGATGCACCTCATGCCAAGACTCAGAAGCTCATGTCTGATGCAATGAAGTCTGCTGCCCCCACCAAGTCCAAGCCCAAAGCTCCAGCACCTAAGAGGTCTACAAGAAACATATCTACTAGTGAGAAGAATAAGGCCCCAGTGCCTGAAGCTGAGATTGATGATGAGCCACTAGTGCTCAGGAGGTTGAGACCCAAGATCCCAAATCATGATAACACACATCCTGTTGCAGAGAACATGATGCTAAGGAAGGACAAATGATTGAGTCAGTGGAGATTATCAGATCCATATGTTTCCATGAGGAGAACTGCTTGTGATTATCATTTCCACACACGAGAGCAACAAGATATCTATGAGACAATGTTGCTTGACAAGAAGCCCATAGTCAGTGATATGAAGTAGGTGAAGTTAATATGCCCTAGAGGCAATAATAAAGTGGTTATTTTATATTTTCTTATTCATGATAAATGTTTATTATTCATACTAGAATTTTATTGATCGAAAACTTAAATACATGTGTGAATACATAAACAATACCATGTCCCTAGCGAGCCTCTACTAGACTAGCTCTTTGATCAAAGATGGTTAAGGTTTCCTAACCATGGACATGTGTTGTCATTTGATAACAGGATCACATCATTAGGAGAATGATGTGATGGATAAGACCCATTCATTACCTTAGCGTATTGATCATTCAGTTTATTGCTATTGCTTTCTTCATGTCAAATACATACTCCTTCGACTATATGATTATGCAAATCCCGGATCCCAGAGGAATGCCTTGTGTACTATCAAATGTCACAACATAACTGGGTGATCACAAAGATGTTCTATAGGTATTTCCAAAGGTGTTTTTTGCGCATAGATCGAGATTAGGATTTTTCACTCTGAGTATCGGAGAGGTATCTCTGGGCGCTCTCGGTAATACACATCATAAGCTTGCAAGCAAACGACTAAGGAGTTAGTCACATGGTGATGTATTACAGAACAAGTAAGGAGACTTGTCGGTAATGAGATTGAACTAGGTATGAAGATACCGACGATCGAATCTCGGGCAAGTAACATACCGATGGACAAAGAGAACTACGTATGTTGTCATAACGGTTCGACCGATAAAGATCTTCGTAGAATATGTAGTAGCCAATATGGGCATCCAGGTTCCGCTATTGGTTATTGACCGGAGAGGTGTCTCGGTCATGTCTACATAGTTCTCGAACCCGTATGGTCCGCACACTTTACGTTGGATGACGATAGTATTATATGAGTTATGTCATTTGGTGACCGAATATTGTTCAGAGTCCCAGATGATATCACAGACATGACGAGAAGTATCAAAATATTCAAGAGGTAAAGATTGATATATATGACAATGGTATTCAGACACCAGAAGTGTTTCTGGGGTTACCGGGGACTTATTGGGTCACCGGAAGGGGTTCCGGGCACCCCCAGCAAAAGATATGGGCCTTATGGGCCAATAGGGGAAATGCACCAGCCACAAGTTGCTGGTGCGTCCCCATATGGGTCGTCCTAGGAGCGGAAGGAAAGAGGGTAAGGGAAAGGAAAGAGTGGAATAGGATTCCCCCTTCCTTCCCTCTCCCCACCTGTTTCCTCCCCCCTCCGACAAATATGGCAGGAAGGGGGGGGGGGGCAAGGGCAGGAACCCAAGTAGGATTCAGACCTACTTGGGGCGCCCCTTGGCCTCTCGCCTCTCCCCCCACCTATATATATATTGCAAAAAAAATTCTATGCAAAAAAAAGATATAGTAAAGTAAGTGATTCCATAAATTTACACAGTTGCCCAAGAATTCACTATATATTCTTAATCAATGATTTCTTATATAGAGAGAATGACCCTCACAAATTGAAAATACTAATTTGTTAATCAATCGAATTGAAGTCATAGTGTCATCGTTGGCTGGAATCGATATATTCGCGAGATCCGGGTCACAATTTGTATCGACTAAAGAAATAGTAGGAATCCCCAAAATGGCACACACACACACACACACACACACACACACACACCGCATCAATTTTTTTGTCGGACCAAAATTTTCTTAGACGAGGAAGTGGAGTGCGCTTCACATCGGGTGTAAGTGAATCAAATCAAGCAAAAAATGAACCGAGACACAAGGCTAAGTGTATGGTATGATTTTTCTTTCTCTGTTTCTAACTTGTTTTCATAGGGTCAAGTGGACCATATTTGTCAATGTTAATGTGCTGCATCAAACGGGAAAGCGCACTGCAATGTCATCACAAAGGATTGCACGTGATTGTTTTTGTTATTGTTTTAAAACAAAAAAAATGCATAGTATAATGGAGCAAACCTCTAAAAAAATAGAAAAAGTGCATAGTATAGTGGAGTGAACCTCTCCACACAATAAAACCGAACCTCTATGTCGACAAAAGTGAACCTCTGGACACAATTTATTTGCATGTCCAATGTATATTGAGGGGGAACTGAAACTTAGATACAACAAAAGTGCACTTCATTTTCATGCTATTTTTACATTGTACAGGAACATAGACCCCCAGCCGGCTACCACGCAAAACACACACATACACACAAAACCATCATGAGGCACACTATACTGCAGTGGGGATGGCATCGATAGCAACCAAAACAAACTGAAGGCCATCGCCTGTGAACTGCATGTTGGGGAAGGAGAGAGCTACGAGTGAGTGCTCCGGTGAAGCACCGGTGATGTGTGCGAGTAGCAGCGAAAACACTAGTGAGTTGGCTAGAACACCAACGGTCCAACCGACCTGCAATGAAGAGCAACCTGCACTGCTCACTACATGGTCCAGCTGGAGAACCTCCTGTCCACACCAAGTAAATTGCAACAAAAATTCAACTGGAGAACCTCCTGCCGTGCGCATCCATACGGCAGCTTTGCACGACCGAAACCAAAGTGCGTTCCAATCATCCTCAAGTGCCTCCGCACTGACCAACGCCCCAACTGACCTGAAGTGATGCAAGCTACATTGCTCGCCGTCAGTGGATAACAACAATGAAAATATGGACCTTTACTACATCGCCACGCATTGTTTGTGGGAATCGCACTGCATTGCCCTGTAGTGCATACTGCATCATTGAACTTTTTTAGCTGCATCATTTTTTTGTCACGAGAGGTGTACTGCAAGCAAACCACCGATGTACCATCAGCTTCCTGCTTGCGGTTTGTGTTGCTTCCGCACATGGAGAGAACTACAGCACAACGCCCGTTCTCTCATGCCCAGGAAGGAAGATGAGCTCTGGGGTGGAAGCCATGGCCACGTGGAGCGTCATCTGAACTAGTACTTGCTAAAGTGTCATCGAGGGAGGAGGGAACTGCACGTTGCCCGCCGGAGTGCTGCTACATGGGAGGCGGCGAACTGCAACACCCATGCCACGACGCCAAAGTAAAGATGCCTGCTTGATGTGCTCTACGACAGATTAGGAGGGAGAGGTGGATGGAGCCGCTGGATCTAGCACCGGTGGGTCCATGGCGGAGGTTTTGGCAGGGGCTCACAGATCTGGCAGGGGGTGGCCATGCCCGAGGTGCTCACGCCTAGATGGCCGCCGTGGGACGTGGACTACACCAGGAAGGGAGGTCAACTAGGGCACGGAGGTCCACTAGAAGAGACATCCAGCGGTGGTGCAGCAAGCCCCCGAGGCAGGGGTGCATTGGGGAAGGCCACCTCCACCTCCATCGGGTGGTGGCTGGTGCACTTAGACCTGCGCCGGAGTTGAAGAGGGATCAGGGAGGGCATGTGGCGTGCGCTGGCTTTTCCATCTCGCCGAATCAAGGCAGCTGGTGGTAGGGTGACGCAGGTGAGGGGCGGGGGCACGACACGGGAGGAGAAGAGGATGGGAAGTAGGATGTGGCTGGACAGATCAGAAGGAAGAGAGCACGTCGCAGGAGGGCGGCACTGGAGCTAGAGCTGGAGGCGGCGGATCTCGGATAGCCAGATCAGGAGGTTGGGGGGAGGGGGTGCTCGGGGTGGTGCGTTGTGTAGGGTAGCAGTGTGTTGGGTAGGGTGGCTGGCGGCTGGGCTGCTCCAGGCTCCGGTGGGGCGCCAACGCGTGAAAGAAGGTGGTAGGAGGGGGCGGTGGCTGGCGAGGAAGAAGGCTGGAGGTGGGCACGTGATGCGGCAGTGGGAGGGAAGGTGTGTGGGTCGGGAGAGGTTGGTGGGTTGCGGGGAGGGGGAGTGGGTCTGGGTGCAGTTTTTTTGTGTTGAGCTTGTTGGTACTATAGGTGTTAGCAGAATAAGAGCTACTATTAGCAGAATAAGTCTTAAAGGGTGTTATTAGAATAGACCCACCCTATATATATATAGGGGGCA
Source organism: Triticum dicoccoides (assembly GCF_002162155.2). Taxonomy (NCBI): domain Eukaryota; kingdom Viridiplantae; phylum Streptophyta; class Magnoliopsida; order Poales; family Poaceae; genus Triticum; species Triticum dicoccoides. The sequence continues at coordinate 518,123,867 of NC_041387.1, forward strand.
CCTAGCACACCCCAGACAATTGCCTAGCCGTGTGCGGCGCCTCCCTCCACCGTTTACACCCCCTGTCATATATTCATAGTGCTTAGGAGAAGCCATGCGGATACCACTTCACCATCACCATCACCGTCACCACGCCGTCGTGCTGATGGAACTCATCTACTACCTCTACGTCTTGCTGGATCAAGAAGGCGAGGGACGTCACCGAGCTGAACGTGTGCAGAACGCGGAGGTGTCGTGCATTGGGTACTTGATCAGTTGAAGCGCGAAGAAGTTCGACTACATCAACCGCATTGTGAAACGCTTTCGCTTATGGTCTACGAGGGTACGTAGACACACTCTCCCTCTCGTTGCTATGCATCTCACTACAAAAAAATACACATCCGTGACATTTTGGGCCGAACGAATTTTTTTCCTGTCATACTTATGACACTTCTATGACGATAATTGTGACAAAACCTGGTATCATCATAGATGTGGTTGGCTCCTACTTCTGTGACAAAAAATCATGACAGAAAATGGGCTTTTCATCCTGGGCGGGTAGGAGATGCAAGTGCATGACATTCTTTGGGCCGTCCATGACAGAAAAAACCGTGGTAGAAGCAAGGGCAAGGAAAATATCGGGGAGTTCCCGGTTCTGGTGGATGGTCAGGGGCCGAGCGATGCATGTTTCTCTCATACCGTATGCACGTGGGTGCGAGGCGTTGGGCTCTAACTGAACCCGAGCGAGGCGCCGCCTAACTGAACCTGAGCGATTGCACTGCAGGCTACGCGTTACTGAACCCGAGCGATCAAGCGATTCATTCGCTACTGCTGCTAACTGAAGCCGATCGATGTTGCCTCTGGATGAACAGCGAGTGTTGCTGGGGGGGGGGTTGGATGAACAGTTCCCGGTGGGGGTTGGATGAACTTGACCCCGTGGTGTTGCCACTGGATGAACAGGACCCCGATCGATCGAGCCGGTTGGGCGTGGATGAACAAAACCCCGTGGAGGGATGGATGAACATGACCCCGTGGAGGGAAGGTTGAACAGTAGCCGATGGAGAGCTGGTTGAACAGTAGCCGATGGAGGGCTGGATGAACAGTAGCCGATGGAGGGATGGATGAATAGGAGCCCATGGAGAGGGCTGGTTGAACAATAGCCGATAGAGTAGCGCGTGGTGGAGGCTGGATGAACATGAGGCCGTGGATGAACAGTCGCAGGTGGAGGCTGGAGGAGGTCGATGGTGGATGAACAGTAGCCCGTGGAGGCTGGAGGAGGTCGACGGTGGAGATGAACAGTATCCCGTGGAGTCCCGTTTTGCTGTACGCCACACCCCTCCTGATGAACAGGACCCCCATTTCGACCGTAGAGCTCCAACACAAGTTCGTTTCCTCTGTTTTGTGGTACACCACACCCCTCCCGATCAACAGGACCCCATTTCGACCGTAGGAGGTCCAAGAGAAGTCTGTTTCCTTTGTTTTGCGGTACGCCAAACCCCTCCCGATGAACAGGATCTCGTTTTGACCTTGGCCTGTCGAACACAAGGCCGTTTCTTCCATTTTACGGTACACTAGGCCTCATTTCCATTGGCTTTTCCGTCCAAGCCCTCCTGATGAACACGACGACACGTTCTGTTCCGACCCAGCCGGTTAGCTCCCCATGAACATGACGACAGCGCAGTTTCTCCGTTCCGACCCAGCCATGTACACGAGCCCTGGCTATAGTGCGAGTAGGCGTTCGAGACCCCGCCCGTATGTACATACGTGGCCGTATTTTCTTTGTTGCAAACTGGTCGCTGTACGTACATGTACATGCTACGTGCGTGCCTCTACTACGACATGTGCATGCCTCTACATCGACCAGTATGTACGTACACTTTCGCGACCAGAATGACAACACTATGTATGCTTCGACCAGGTGGGTCCCGACTATCAGGCACTTCCTTGCGTGCAAAGATGTAGCTGGTGGGTCCCAATAGTTAGGGGGGCGAATTGTTTTTTTTTTTGCCTGTAATATGGACGCACTTCCTTGCATGCGAAGATGTAGCTGGTGCTCCCAGCAGTCAGGGGGGAAACAATTTTTTCACGAAATACAGTGTCCTGTCCGGTGGGTCCCTGTTGTTAGGTGGGGGAATAATTATTTTGCACGTAATAAGGAGCCAATTCCTTGCGACTACCATGGACCCAGCTGTCAGCCTATGAACGTACAGTACTCTTCCGATGGAAGTCATTCCTTGACCACGTTGACCACGTTGCGCCGAGAGCACCAGGACGGTGGATGACGGCGAGGCCTAGGAAGGGGACGACGCAGAGCCGGGGAAGACACGGCGTGGATGCCCAGCCATAGAGGAGTATGAGGGTTCACTGGTTCGGCTGCGGTGTGAGGCTGCCGTCGCCACAGAATAACAAGGGGTGTGGATGAGTAGAGGGATGGCCTGGCCAGCGGTGGGAGTAGTAGGGGGCGGTGAGGCCTCTGCGGCATCATAGTCGGCCACGGGAGGCAGGAGCACGTGGCACGACCGAAGCTGGTTTGGGCGGCTGGAGCAAGAAGACCAGAGGTTGAAGAAGCACTACGGCTGTTGGGTGGACATCGTATGGTCATTGGAGCTAGAATTGTTCATATTGACTAAGTTGACAAAGCCCTCCGTCCTGGCAACTTAGTTGGCCCACAAGTCAGCCTCCCATTATGGTGGGTCCCAGCTAGCAGGGGGTATTCATTTTTTTGTGCGTACTATGGAGGCACTTACTTGCGTGCAAAGACATAGCTGGTGGGTCTGACCTGTTAGCGGGGGGAATGTTTTTTCGTGAAATACAGAGGCTCTTCCGGTGGGTCCCAGCTGTCAGGTGGAGGAATCATTATTTTGCGCATAATAAGGAGGCATTTCCTTGCGTGCGGCCGTTGACCTAGCTGTCAGCCTCTCCATGCACAATCTACTTCCGATGGTGTCGTTCGTTGACCACGTTGACCACTCCGCTCCGAGCGCATCCAAGGTGGTGGACGACGGCGAGGCCCTGGACAGCAACGAGCCAGAGATGGCAAGATGCGGGAGTTGAGTTGTAGACGGAGAGGTGTACGAGGGTTAACTAGTTCTGGTGCGGTGTGGTTCGGCAGTCGGTGGAGAAGAACAGGAGGTGTGGAGGGGTGGAGGGATGGCCTGGCCAACGGTGGAGTAGCGCTTCACAGCGAAGCGTGCTAAGTAGAGCTGCTAGCAGCAGGAGGCGGGAGCAGGTGGTCCCGGCGGCGCTGGAGGAAGAAGATGAGAGGTTGAAGATGGATGCCGGTCATTGGATGTAAATCCAACGGCTAACGATGTCAGAATCATTTGTTGACTAAGTTGGCAATGACTTGCATTGGCTTCGACCTATTGGCCCTCATTTGTGCCTCCAAAAATGTGGCACGTATTCAACCCATTTTTTCAGAATTTACACTCTTTTTTTGCGGGGTAGAATTTACAGTCAATTTGATCTTTTTTTAAATTACAGTCCATTAGCTGGGCTGGGTGAACAAATAATGTAGCATCCATGCGGCCCATTTATTTTTTTCCTAAAAAATTACAGGCCATTTGCACTTTCTCAAAATACACGACTTTGCTGGGCTGATTCTAATTATAATGTTGGGTTGGGCGCAGCAATGTTATCAAAAAATAAACATGGGCTGAGCATTTTGTCATAAATGTATTTAAATAATAAGTGATTTATTATTACATTGGTCCTTAAATCTTACCAAGCTTTTGTACACAATCAGCAGGATTTTCGTTGCCAAAAAAATCCAGGATTTTATTGTTAAGAAATTATTTTTATAAGTTAATAAGATGTGGGATATTGTTTTCTTACATATGTAAGTATCTGTTAAATATATGATGACAATAACAATAATATATAATAACATATAAAATAATTTAAATATATATAATATAGTTAGAAGGGAAACAAAAGTTGGACCAGGCGTTCCTATTCTTATATAGAAAAATAGAACAAACCTCTGCGTTTTCTTCAAAAAAATACATAAATTGGGCTGCCGATGTTTCAGAAAAATAAAACCTCGGATGGGAGGTCCATAGGCCGGTCGGTACATGATGGCCCTCAAGAAAATACAAACCGGCATGTCGTGGGCTGCACATGCTAAACAGAAAGCCTAGACCGGGCACCCAAAACTCAACTGATACTTGCTGCCCTAGTGATAATAAATGATACATGCCAGCTCCTGGCTTCGTTGTGAATTTATCTCCTATAGTAACTATGTTTCAGCACCTAAAAATGTAACTATGTTGACAAACCCATGGGCCCCAACGTCAGTATAGCATTAGGAGGAAGTATTTTTTCGATGAGGCACTTGCTTGCCTATGGCCATAGAGCTGGTGGGTCCCGACTATCCGCCTCTCCACATACAGTCCTCTCCAGATTCCTCTCGTTTGTTCAGCATGTTCACAACAGCAGACAATGGCGTTGCAGCAAGCGCACAAAGGCGCAGGAGGAGATCCGACCACCTGAGGAAGTGCCTTATTAGTACCAAAACTACTGAACTAGCCTAGTGGCCAAGTGACACTACCCAACAGCTGTTCCGCCCGGGTTCGATTCCACCTGTGCAGGGAAAATATCTCCAATTTTTTTGCCTCTGCCTTTATTGACATGTGGGTACCCATTGTCATCTACGCACACCACGTCCAATACTTGCCAAAACTTCGTCCCTCCTTTTCTCTGTTTTTCGCACACTCAACATTGTGTGGGCATTTTGAAAATAGCATATCTTTTTGACTCTACATCATATGAAGATGTGCTATGCATGAATGTTGATCAACATGATGTTAACTGGATGGTAGTTCCATTTTCGACCATGAATAAAACTTCCAACATGATGTTAACCCTATTTGAAAAGGCCGTGTTAATATAAATGCTCTGCCTCTGAAAGTTGCAGTTTCTTATCGAAAACTGAAACTTGCAGTTTCTTCTCTGAGATCACATTGTCTACACTTTTATATTCCTATGAAACTACATTTTTTATGTGCTAAAACTAGATCTCTAGAGTTCATAAAATACTTCATATGCTCAATACTGCAAATCTGAAATTCAAAAGACATTCATATTTGAAAGTACTCTCGAAATACACAACACAAAACACAATTCACAACCTGCAAATACTGACAACACTAAGCTCCTCCTGACA
>NC_041387.1:518129384-518185670 GCF_002162155.2 Triticum dicoccoides
GGCGGCAGACAGTCGCCCCGTGAGACGATGTGAACATCGAGGGAGAGGATGGTGGGGAAGCGTCATCGGGCCAACTGCTTTTCTCCTCTTGAAGTTGGGTTCAGTCGACGAAGACTCCACCGGCTCGCTCTGGCACGACACCCTCACAAATGGCACCCTGTAGATGCTCAATCCTTCAATCTCTGGTGGATGCTCCATCTGGGATCGATACTCCCACCACCTCTCCCTCACGATCGGATTCAGTGAATCTGTTTGCTCCATGGCCCAGAGGAGCAGTTCTATGTACTCCCGCGCGACTCCCTCCGGGAGTATCGCTACTTTTGTGCTCTATTGCAGATATTTGGCCATGGATGTCGCCGCCGCTTCTAGTTGGTCCTTGTTGTCAAACCAAGATTGTATCTCCAACATCCTAGCTAGCTTCACAGGGTCGTCATCTGCGATCCTCACATATCAGTTGTACTCCTCCATTGATCTACTTCTCCACAAAACCTTCACTCGCCGGCGGTGGTTTTTGAATGGAAGAGGAGAGGAGCAGCGCTGGTTTTGGATTAGAACGGGAGAGGAGCGACGCTGGTTTTGGATTGGAAAAGGAGAGGAGGGCCGATGGTTTTGAAATGGAAGAGGAGAGGAGCGGTGCTGGATTTAGATTGGAACAGGAGAGGAGTGGCGGTGGTTTAAGAGGAGAAGAGCGCAAGAGCGGCGCTGGTCTTGGAAGTATTTTTTTGTTTTGCATATTTTGGGTTAAAGTTTGACCACGTACTGTATTTGACAAGCAAAATGTGAATGCATGTCACCAAAAATTGTATCGTTTGGTTCATATCTGTATGTACTTTCAAATTATATTATTTTTGCAATGTATAACATATATTTTATTTGCGAAAATCATGGTCAATTATGACCTAGAATAAAAGGGAGACTAGTTAATGTGGGGTCGCTTTCTTAATTGAAGGGTAAATTGATTTTGGTTTTGATCCATTCACAGCGCGCCCCCTTCTCGTCCAATCCTAAAGCGCTGCCGCACGCTCCTGTCCCTCTTCTCCATTGCAAAACCACCTCCTCGCCTCTCCACCATCTCCATTCCAAAACCACCGTCTCACCTCTCCCTCTTCTCCATTGCAAAACCACCTGCTCTCCTCTCCATCATCTCCATTGCAAAACCACCGTCTCGCCTCTCCCTCTTCTCTGTTGCAAGACCACCGTCTCTCCTCCCATCTTCTAAAGCTAGAACTGGCCACTCAGAAGGACATCTATGGAGAGGACGCAACAGTGAATCAGGAAGATCACCGGCGGCGACCAGGCAAAGTTAGCCAGGTTGAAGGAGATCCTTACTTGGTTTGACAATGAGTGGGAGATTTTGAGGACGGTGAGGGCCATGTGGTAATTTATGCAAAAGAGGGAGACGACGGCGATGAGGGTGGCGATGTACATGTACTCCTCAGCGGCAGTCACGCGACTGTCCTTCGTGTTCATCGAGTATCTCCTCTGGGCGACGGAGTAGACAGATTCGCACGAGGCGGAAGTCAGGCGGAGGTGGTGGGCGTACAGGTCGAAGGTCGAGCACCTAGAGGATAACGAATTGATCGAGTACGGTGTGCTGTTCGTGAGGGTGCAGAGCTAGCCGGAGCCACAAGATTATTCGTTCTTCCACCGCAAGAGGAGGCCGGATGGCGCGACGTCGCTTCCCCACCGTTCTCCACGGTTCCCTCGATGCTCGCCTCATTTCAACGACAGTGGTAGGGTTTAAGGTAAGCCTCACACTAACCTAATCTTCCACCTGCTCATGCTTACAATCAGTGTGACAGCTAATGAAAATCATGCTTACAATCAATCTTCGAGTACTACAGCAATCACCCTAAAATAGCTCTAGACCTTTGGGTCAAAGTTGTGACACTGTGTACAAATAAAGAAAAATAGATTGGTGCTTCTTTCAGAAAAGAGTACTCCGTAGAAAACTACCAATATAAGCTACTAGTATTTGGTTAGAGGATTTGCTGCCAAGAAAGATCCGTCCACAGAGAGCGCCACACATATCACTGGTGGTGGTGGATGCCAATGCGTGCATGGAGCATGGTTGGTGTCGGTAATTTTTACTTGGCACACCTCGCACTCTGCATATATGCCAGTTCCATCCATACATTTGTGCAGTTCCACCAAAATGCAGCTGAATAACCCTATTTGCACAGATAATGAAAAAGCGTGATTACATTATAGTGGCACTAGTTGATGAAACACACAAAATAAATAGAAGAAAATATTACGATAATATCATGGTATGCCATGCTGCGAGGGCGAGATGGTCCCTACGACGCCTCATACGGTACGCCTCATACTCGAAATCGTCCCAAGTCTCCCCGATACACCTTCTGCCAGTGATGAACATCAGTGTACAACAATAGTACAAGGAGGGGCCTTGAGACATTCAAATCTCTATTTTTGTGCAGATCAACTAAAATTAAGCACCCCAGTTTGCAGAAACGCTTAAACATTAACAATGGGACTAGTTGATGAAACATACATTAACAAAGAGAAGCACTTTCTTTATCTACATTGGAAATGAAATGATAGAGAGGACACTTGCTCTATTTTAGCTGTATTATTACTTCATTTTATCAGTGACACTAGGGTCGAGCAGGTGGCAAATGAGGTGTACCGTGCATTGCAAGGATGAAGGCCGGGGGTGCTTAGACTGGGATGCTGAAGCTGGCTCTTTCAGTCCCTATGTTCCCCTGATGTTTTTGTGGTAGCATTTGGGTTGTAATCCAAACTTGGTCGAGCTGGTGCTGCGTCCCCCTACCTGCCTAGCTTATGTGGCGAACTTGTCTCCTGCTAGTTCTCAGTCCGTTCTAGTAGTAGTTGCATAACTGCCCATTTACACTGAGATGTTGTCGGATAATGGTTCTCTATGGTTGGGTTTGTTTAATGAAATCGGAGGGAACCCCCTCTTTTGATATATAAAAAAAACAGTGGCACTAGCGGTGCCAAAACATTGCCTCAAATTAATAGTTCCACTAGATTAAGGTGCAAAATAATAACATTACTGCTTTATCATGGCAGTGCCAAAACAGTAGCACAAGAGCAGGATCAACATGCAGGATCTTTGGCAAATAGTAAAACCAAAAAGGAACATACCTCGTGATGGGAACCATATCTGCAGTCAACGCCATCATAGAAGGGATGACACTAGTCACCAACATGGATGATTCAATTCATGGGACCTTTTGGAGCAGTTCACCTAAAATGAAGCAATGTCCCATGAGCTAGCAACTTCTTCTTCTTTTTGTTAAGAAAAGGGCTCCAGCCCCGGTTCCATTTCCATCAGAAAATGAAACCCACAGAGCTTCTTCTTCATTAGTTGCAATAAAATTGAGAAATAATAAGGTTGGTTGTGAAGCTCCTGGAATGTTCAACTATAATTTGGATATCATTTGTGCAGTTCAACTAAGATCGAGCATGAAATGTATATCTCTGTTTGCATAAAAAAGGTGGAAAGGAGGGTGACTAACAAGTGATGAAACATGCATCAAATGAAAAGAAGTATGTTCCTTATCTGAATGGCAATCCTATAAGGACAATAGCAATTTCTAAAGCAGCAGCATTGCTAGATATTAGTGTGGGCATTAGAATTAACTATGACAACCGTTAAATAGGACATTACTTTAATGGTGCCATTGCTTCATTTTACCAGCAACATTACATTAACAACTGCTATAGAGTCAGTATTTGGGCACGGGAGAGTAGGCGGGCCAGGACAGTTGCATTTCTAACGAAAAGAAGCAACTTATCTTAATGGGAAATTTAGCAGGACATGAAAAGAAGTGCCATTGATTCATATTACTGGAAGCATTACATTGAAAACAACATTGGTTTAATGTGTCCTTACTTTTAACAGTGCGACTGCTACATTTTACCAGTGGCATTACATAAGAGTGGCTCGGGGCAACAAACATCAGAACATGATATCTGGGTTGGTCCCATTTTTGTTCGGTATAGCCACCTTATACTGTGTGAGGCTAGTAAATCTAGTGCTGGACTTACTCTGTTGACTTGTCCCCCAGTCCCACTATCTTTCCTTTTCCAACCAATAGATCGGGTTTATATTGAGTTTTTACCGTGTTTCCCTTTATTTCCGTATTAGACCTAGAGACCAGTTGGATAGCGAGTCTCTGCTACTTTTCACCCCCATTATTTCCTCTTTCGACCAAGTCCTAGATTCAGGTAACAAATCTTCCCCCACCCCCACCCCCTTTCTTCCTTGTTTGAACCAAGTAGTACTAGATTCGAGTGCATGAACTAGTTTTACCTCTTAACAGTAAAAAAATAGGTGGTTTTCGAACAGCTGATCGATCCTATCTACGAAGGGGCTTGAGAAATAGTAAAAGATACAAATGCACGCTGATCGGGACACGCCGACAGTGGGTAAGAGTCGTCGCCGAGGACATCCGCATGAACGTTGCACCTTCTCACCTTCCTCGGTGGAGATGATCCGGCTGGATCTGTGACCAACGATGAGAAGAGAGAGAGAGAGAGAGAGAGAGTGGCCACCGCTATCGTGCTTAGATCTGGAGAGGACGAGACAGTGTGAAGAGAGCAACACTAGCAAGCAAGCCCAAAGGCTCCTACCTATATACTGGAGTACCAGTTTTCTTTTGTCTACCGGAGCCGGCTTGACCTCGTCAATGAATGTCGAGAAGTCTTCATGCATGTGCTGCTGAGGCGCAGTTGTCGTCATTTTTATCTGAAGCACTGGAGTATAACACATAACATGAAAAAATGCCACATGACAAGAAATCATAACCCCACTGCCCAAAGGAGACAACATGAATCCCGACGGACAAACTAGACGAGGATCAAAGCTCAAATTAAAGATAAACTCATAGAAAAGGGGTCCATCGATAGATGTCCTAATTAACATAGCCGGCTTGACCTAGAGGGCAGCCGAGTAGTCTTCGTGCATGTGTCCCCAATGACTATCCCAACTCAGTTGTCGCTGTTTAACCCTCGCAGTGATCCGAAGCACATGACACCTAATTTTGCGAGATGACAAGAAACCTTTTTTTAGATTTCTCACTAGAACTACAGCCCTGTACAACACAGCCTGCACGATATGTAGACGATAGCCAATCCAGGCATGTCTGCTGGAGTCTGGTCACATGCATGGACGAACTGATCTTTTGTGTTTTGCAGGGATCATCCAGGCACCAATGTATGTACAACACTTCTCTAGTACTATCGCTCATCTCTCTCTTCTATTAACTCACTCGACTTGCGGGGCCGGGGATTGTGCCTATGGTCGGTTCTCAATTGTGGTCCCACATGTGTGTGCAAACGCAATATGACGCACATTCCATTCGGAGAGCGGCGTGCCAGACCGATCGACCGTCTGGGGTGCGACGCAAACGCGACGGGCGTGTTGTATACTCCGTACATGTGTACCGCCGTTTTCTTGAGGCTTTGCTCCATGGCGCAATCCATGGATACAAAATTAGTATACTGTACTATTTAAAAGTCGAGGGCGGGGCTTTTCCTACATGGTAGGCGGGGCAGTTCTGCCTAGTCGGTTCGACAGAGATGCAAGAAGATGAGGGAGTAGGCTGCTGCAAACGTAGGGCTATGTGATTTGACAGCGAGTTACTACTGGACAGGTGGGGCCCCGTGATTTGACTTGCCATTATCATTTTAACTGCAACGCTATGACCGGCGTGAGTCCCTCGATTCCTGACCACCTCCATACAGGTGCCTCTCCCAATGCTCCACCATGTAGAGGCTGGCTCTTGCATGAGATCCCACTCCTCCACTTTTTCCTAGCCTCTTTCCTCCACATTTGCAAAAACGCCATGTAAAGCGGGCTTATAGCCCACTATTGTACTTACTTGCTCCTACAGGTGCCAAGCTTGCCACATAGGCATACAATCTGATGTGGCAAGTTAATTAAGAAGAGAGAGACTAGTTTGGTGACCCAAGGAAGAAATGGTGCTAAGCGCATGTACCTAGGTGAAAAGACAATTTTGAGTCTATAGCTAATTAAATGAAGCAAACTTAGCAACAAAAAACTAAGCACCTATGCATTGGGGACTTGATTGCTATGCCATTTAATGCCCTTAGCACCTCATCTAAGCACCATTTCGTTGGAAGAGGTCATTCCTTGGCAAATGCAATAAATACTACGAAGAAAGAGATAGAGAGAAGTAAAAAAAAATACTCTTATAGCCAACCTTATAGCTAACCTTGTTGTAATATGTATGACTAAGTGATGACTATGTATGACATGCCAACATCAGATAGCCTAACGCACCGTGTTAAATCTCCAAGGCCGCGACCACGCGAGCGAGGCAACAGTCATGGTAGGCGCGACCATGATACGGGCTGCTGGCAGCCCTTGGATCTGAGATCGAACGATCGCATGCTAAGTTGCTGAAAATTTGTAGAATAACCCTCCAGGATAGGATATTCACCCATAGGTCTAGAATCACGCATGCAACCGTTCGTTCTCAGATCCAAGGGCTCTCGAAATCCCGTATCATGGGAGAATGGAAAGCTTCATATCACCTGTAATTTTCCCGACGCTTGACATGACATCGGAAGCCATTTAATTGGGCGTCGATTAGACATGACATCTAATTGGGCCCCATAGTACTGTGCATGAATCCATTTATCCACCAGGCAAGCCACTACCCTACCGTTCGCACGCCCCACTCAACATTTTTACAATTGAAAAACCGCTTGCAGTTCGCTCCTACTCGTCCCCGGACGTCCTTTAACATTATGACAGTTTGCTCCTAGTCGTCCCGTCCTTTCACATTATGGCAGTTCCACTAATACTAATCCTCCTCCTAAATCCATGGCATCCCAAATCTCCATGATTGGCGGTGAGTACAAGGTTAGAACCATCACTGGCGATGAGTTCGACGTCATCTACACCCGTTCTTCCACGACGGTGAAAGGATGCCTTGCTCGCTTCAAACGCATGTTCGAAAACTCAAATTACGAGTGGGTCGCTGGGCTAGATGTTGAGTACACCATAGTCCTGGGACGAGAGAAGGATCTAAAGGAGGAAGAGAAGAAGAAGCCCACCGTGATCCAGATTTGCGTGCATGACTTATGCTTGGTCTAACACATATGCAATGCCGACGTTGAGTGCCAGGATTTTAAGAACTTCCTCAAGGAAAAAAGAGTGAAATTCGTTACTGTAGACTTTAGGAATGACAGGGATGTCCTGGGTCGGATAGGCCTCATTGTAGGCAACCCATTCGACCTCTAGACGAATTGGCTGCTGCCCTCCCGTGGTCAGCCTTCAATGCTGACCCTGGCAGGAGCCATGGTTCATCCTTCGTACAGTAAACTGGAGAAACCTTCGTACATGTTTCATCGTCATGCATGGCAGTGGAATGTACTAGATATAGACCACATCCACTATGCTGTAATGTATGGCTACCTTTGTTTCAATATCTACAAGGGTTGGATGAAGAGCAAGAGCCAAGTGTGCGGTTCAAGCAAAGTATTGGCCAAGAGGAATAGGGACAAGGACGAAGTCGAGGACGTGGACAAGAACTCCGAGTAAGGTGGAAGTGTTGTTGCTCATGGTGGTTCTAATGTAGTGTCTACCAGATTAGTTGCTTAGTTTAATCTCAGGTGTGCTTAATTTAATTTGAGGGGTGTGTTGTGCTAAGCCCCCAGCAGAACTATATTATGTTTCTTCTCGTTACTTTAACTCTTCAGTACATACATACTAGTATTTCTTACATTTCATCTTTTAGTTGGTATAGTACTACCACTCGTTTCTTCACATTATATACGCACAATATATATGGCCAACATCATATAGCCAGCAGTTTAGTTGTCAAAGAATTTTGGGGTGCTTAGTTTTGTCAAAGAATTCCAGGGTGCTTAGTTTTATTTGAGGGGTGTGTTGTGCTGGACACCATTATTGTGACTCAAATCTCTTTTTCCATGTTATAATGACATAAATACCGATGGAACAACATGCCAGCTCTCCCTCTATCTCACTACAGTAAAATAAAGTGTGGGGCCTACTTGATCCCAACAACGTTCTTATTTTCCGGTAAAATTTTTCTCTTGGTTACTCCTGACAAGTGGGGCCACACTTATCATTGTGAGAATCAGCTTATTTTTGTCATGTAACATGGTCAACGGGTTTGACGTGAAAATAACAATGTCTACTGGCATTTTTGAGCAAACATCTAACTTGATGATGGCATTTTTGAGATATCTAATTGCATTTTTGAGCAGGCATCTCACGGATCGATGGCATTTTTGAGTAGTTGTAACTTCTAATGGCAAAACTAAGTAGTGATACACAACTAGTGGCATAAATAATAAGAACCCAAGAATTAAATAAGTATGCTAATTTCTTTATTTCTTTAATAGTACTATATGCATAATTTGGCGACGAGCTCTCTCTATATGTACCACCTTTTTTCTTTAATTTCATCTTGTTAGTTTTGCTCCATGGCGCAATCCACCGATACCGCTACTGTACAAAAGTATACATTTTTTAAAAGGCTAGAGGGCGGGGTAGTCTAGCTTGGTCGTTTTCACGAGAGGCGAGGGCCTCCGTGGTATCACAGCCGGCCACCGGAGGCAGGAGCATGTGGCACGATCGGCGCTGCTTTGGGCAGCTGGAGAACGAAGACCAGAGGTTGAAGAAGCACTACGGCTGTTGGATGGACATCGTACGGTCATTGGAGTATTGACTAAGTTGACAAAGCCCTTCGTCCCCGTCAACTTAGTAAGCCCACAAGTCAGCCTGCCACTATATTGGGTCCCAGCTAGCAGGGGGAGTATTCATTTTTTTGCGTAATAAGGAGGCACTTCCTTGCGTGCGAAGATATAACTGGTGGGTCCAAGCTGTCAGCGGCGGTAACGTTTTTTCCGCGAAATACAGAGGCCCTTTTGGTGGGTCCAAGATGTCAGGTGGAGGAATCATTATTTTGCGCGTAATAAGGAGGCATTTCCTTGCGTGCGGCCGTGGACCCAGCTTTCAGCCTCTCCATGTACAGTCCACTTCAGATGCATGTCGGTCATTGACCACGTTGACCAGGCCGTGCCGAGAGCACCAGGGTGGTGGACGATGGCGAGACCTAGGAAGGGAAGGACACGGAGGCAGGGAAGACTCGGCAGTTGTTTCCCACGTGGAGGGGAGTACGACTGTATGAGGGTTTACTGGTTCGTCTGCCGTCGCCGGAGAATAACAACAGGTGTGGGTGAGTAGAGGGATGGCTAGGCCATCGATGGGAGTACGATGGGGCGGTAAGGCCTGCGGGACAGCACAAACGACCGCGGGGAGGAGAGAGCAGGCAGTCCCGCCGGTGCTTGTTTGAGCGGCTGGAGCAGGAAGAGCAGAGATTGAAGAAGCACGACGGCCGTTGGATGGAACTCCAACAGTCACTGCTTGTGCATCAACCTTTTTTTAGGAAAGCCTCAAATCTGTGGAAAACAACATACAACCCATCTGCCATTATTTCTAATAATTTACAGCCCATTTGCTATTTCTTAAGGTTTTTTTGGAGCCCATATTCTTTTTGTTAGCATTACAGCCCATATTGTGGCCACGGTTAAAAAATTATACGAAATTTTGCATATTTTGGTGCGGTCCGAATTGTTTTTAATCTCGAAATTTCGAGTCATATTCAAAATGATTTTAAAAATAAATGTATATCAATGTAAAATCCAACAAATTGTCCACGCATAAAAATAAATGCAATATAAAATCTCGAAATAAAAAAAAGATATTTGAAACTAATTGCCGGTTTGATGTGTTTTAAAAATGTACATCCCATTTCTCATTATTGATAGGCCATTTTCTCGGCCAGCTGAATGAAGCTCTCCTCGTCTTGTAAGATTTGCAGCCTAACAGGCCTGCCAAAGCGACTTACTTGGCAAATCACAAAAAAACTGGGCTGTGGCCGTGGACCCAGCTGTCAGCCTCTCCACGTACAGTACTCTTCCAATGGAAGTCGTTCCTTGACCACATTGACCACGCCGCGTGGAGAGCACCACGGCGGTGGACGATGACGAAGCCTAGGAAGGGGACGACGTGGAGCCGGGGAAGACACGGCAGTGGATGCCCAAGCGGAGAGGAGTACGAGGGTTCACTGGTTCGGTTGCGGCATGAGGCTGCCGTCGCCGCAGAATAACAGGGGGTGTGGGTGAGTAGAGGGATGCCCTGGGCCAGCGTGGGAGTAGTAGGGGGCAGTGAGGCCTCCGCGGCATCACAGCCGGCCACGAGAGGCAGGAGCACGCGGCACGACCGACGCTGCTTTGGGCGGCTGGAGCAAGAAGACCAGAGGTTGAAGAAGCACTATGGTCATTGGATGGACATCGTATGGTCACTGGAGCTAGAATCGTTCATATTGACTAAGTTGACAAAGCCTCCGTCCTCGTCTGTTGGGGAACGTTGCAGAAAATTAAAATTTTTCCTATGGTTTCACCAAGATCCATCTATGAGTTCATCTAAGCAACGAGTCAAGGGAGAGAGTTAGCATCTACATACCACTTGTAGATCGCGTGCGGAAGCTTGCAAGGTGATGATGGAGTCGTACTCGACGTGATTCGAATCACCGATGACCAAGTGCTGAACGGACAGCACCTCCGCGTTCAACACACGTACGGGACGGGAGACGTCTCCTCCTTCTTGATCCAGCAAGGGGGAAGGAGAGGTTGAGGAAGACAGCTCCACCGGCAACACGACGGCGTGGTGATGGTGGAGAGGCAGTACTCCGACAGGGCTTCGCCAAGCACACAACGGAGGATGAGAGGTGTTGGGGAGGGGAGGGCTGCGCCTTGGAGGGTGGTCCGGCTGCCCTCCCCTCACCCCTTTATTTATAGGGGGAAGGGAGAAGGGGGCCGGCCCCCTAGAACCCATCTAGGGGGGTGCGGCGGCCAAGGGGAGAGGGGGAGAGGGTGGCTTGCCCCCCAAGCCAAGGGGGCGCCCCCTCTAGGGTTCCCCCCTCAACCCTAGGCGCATGGGCCCAAGGGAGGGGGTGCGGCCAGCCCACCAGGGGCTGGCTCCCTGCCCCACGCAGCCCATGTGGCCCCCCGGGAGGGGTGGCCCCTCCTGGTGGACCCCCGGAACCCTTCCGGTGGCCCCGGTACAATACCGGTATGACCCCGAAACTTCCCGGTGTCCGTTTGACAACTTCCCACATATAAATCTTTACCTCCGGACCCTTCCGGAGCTCCTCGTGACGTCCAGGATCCCATCCGGGACTCCGAACAACATTCGGTAGTCACATACTAGTCTTCCTAATAACCCTAGCGTCACCGAACCTTAAGTGTGTAGACCCTACGGGTTCGGGAGACATGTAGACATGACCTAGACGCTCTCAGGTCAATAACCAACAGCGGGATCTGGATACCCATGATGGCTCCCGCATGCTCCTCGATGTTGTCATCGGATGAACCACGATGTCGAGGATTCGATCAAACCCTGTATGCAATTCCCTTTGTCAATCGGTACGTTACTTGCCCGAGACTCGATCGTCGGTATCCCAATACCTTGTTCAGTCTCGTTACCGGCAAGTCACTTTACTCGTACCGTAATGCATGATCCCGTGTCCAACACCTTGGTCACATTGAGCTCATTATGATGATGCATTACCGAGTGGGCCCAGAGATACCTCTCCGTCATACGGAGTGACAAATCCTAGTCTCGATCCGTGTCAACCCAATAGATACTTTCGGAGATACCTGTAATGCACCTTTATAGTCACCCAGTTACATTGTGACGTTTGATACACCCAAGGCACTCTTACGGTATCCGGGAGTTACACGATCTCATGGTCGAAGGAAGAGATACTTGACATTGGCAAAGCTCTAGCAAAACGAACTACACGATCTTTTATGCTATGCTTAGGATTGGGTCTTGTCCATCACATCATTCTCCTAATGATGTGATCCCGTTATCAACGACATCCAATGTCCATAGTCAGGAAACCATGACTATCTGTTGATCACAACGAGCTAGTCAACTAGAGGCTCACCAGGGACATATTGTGGTCTAAGTATTCACACGTGTATTATGATTTCCGGATAATACAGTTATAGCATGAATAAAAGACATTTATCATGAACATTGAAATATAATAATACTTTTATTATTGCCTCTAGGGCATATTTCCAACAGTCTCCCACTTGCACTAGAGTCACCAATCTAGTTACATTGTGATGAATCGAACACCCATAGAGTTCTGGTATTGATCATGTTTGGCACGCGAGAGAGGTTTAGTCAGCGGATCTGCGACATTCAGATCCGTGTGCACTTTGCAAATCTCTATGTCTCCATCTTGAACATTTTCACGGATGGAGTTGAAACGACGCTTGATGTGCCTGGTCTTCTTGTGAAACCTGGGCTCCTTGGCAAGGGCAATAGCTCCAGTGTTGTCACAGAAGAGTTTGATCGGCCCCGACGCATTGGGTATGACTCCTAGGTCAGTGATGAACTCCTTCACCCAAATCGCTTCATGTGCTGCCTCCGAGGCTGCCATGTACTCCGCTTCACACGTAGATCCCGCCACGACGCTCTGCTTGCAGCTGCACCAGCTTACTGCTCCACCATTCAACATATACACATATCCGGTTTGTGACTTAGAGTCATCCAGGTCTGAGTCGAAGCTAGCGTCGACGTAACCTTTTACGACGAGCTCTTCGTCTCCTCCATAAATGAGAAACATGTCCTTCGTCCTTTTCAGGTACTTCAGGATATTCTTGACCGCTGTCCAGTGTTCCTTGCCGGGATTACTTTGGTATCTTGCTACCAAACTTACGGCAAGGTTTACATCGGGTCTGGTACACAGCATGTCATACATAATAGATCCTATGGCTGAAGCATAGGGGATGACACTCATCTCCTCTTTATCTTTTGCCGTGGTCGGTGACTGAGCCGAGCTCAGTCTCACACCTTGTAACATAGGCAAGAACCCCTTCTTGGACTGATCCATTTTGAACCTCTTCAAAATCTTATCAAGGTATGTGCTTTGTGAAAGACCTATGAGGCGTCTCGATCTATCTCTATAGATCTTGATGCCTAATATATAAGCAGCTTCTCCAAGGTCCTTCATTGAAAAACACTTATTCAAGTAGGCCTTAATGCTGTCCAGAAATTCTATATTATTTCCCATCAAGAGTATGCCATCTACATATAATATGAGAAATGCTACAGAGCTCCCACTCACTTTCTTGTAAACACAGGCTTCTCCATAAGTCTGCATAAACCCAAACGCTTTGATCATCTCATCAAAGCAAATGTTCCAACTCCGAGATGCTTGCACCAGTCCATAAATGGATCGCTGGAGCTTGCATACTTTGTTAGCGTTCCGAGGATCGACAAAACCTTCCGGCTGCATCATATACAGTTCTTCCTTAAGATGCCCGTTAAGGAATGCTGTTTTGACGTCCATCTGCCATATCTCATAATCATAGTATGCGGTAATTGCTAACACGATTCGGACGGACTTCAGCTTCACTACGGGCGAGAAAGTCTCGTCGTAGTCAATCCCTTGAACTTGTCGATAACCCTTAGTGACAAGTCGAGCCTTATAGATTGTAACATTACCATCCGCGTCTGTCTTCTTCTTAAAAATCCATTTGTTTTCTATCGCTCGCCGATCATCGGGCAAGTCTGTCAAAGTCCATACTTTGTTTTCATACATGGATTCTATCTCGGATTTCATGGCTTCAAGCCATTTGTTGGAATCCGGGCCCGCCATCGCTTCTTCATAGTTCGAAGGTTCATTGTTGTCTAACAACATGATTTCCAGGATAGGGTTGCTGTACCACTCTGGTGCGGAACGTGTCCTTGTGGACCTACGAAGTTCAGTAGTAACTTGATCCGAAGTACCTTGATCATCATCATTGTTTTCCTCTTCAGTTGGTGTGGGCATCACAGGAACGGTTTCCTGCGCTGCGCCACTTTCCCGCTCAAGAGGTTGTACTTCATCGAGTTCTACTTTCCTCCCACTTACTTCTTTCGAGAGAAACTTTTTTTCCAGAAAGCATCCGTTCTTGGCAACAAAGATCTTGCCTTCGGATCTTAAGTAGAAGGTATACCCGACAGTTTCCTTAGGGTATCCTATGAATACGCATTTTTCCGACTTGGGTTCGAGCTTTTCAGGTTGAAGTTTCTTGACATAAGCATCGCATCCCCAAACTTTTAGAAACGACAGCTTAGGTTTCTTTCCAAACCATAATTCATACGGTGTCGTCTCAACGGATTTAGACGGTGCCCTATTTAAAGTGAATGTAGCTGTCTCTAGAGCGTATCCCCAAAATGATAGCGGTAAATCGGTAAGAGACATCATAGACCGCACCATATCCAATAGAGTGCGATTACGACGTTCGGATACACCGTTTCGCTGAGGTGTTCCAGGCGGCGTGAGTTGTGAAACGATTCCACATTTCCTTAAGTGTGTACCAAATTCGTGACTTAAGTATTCTCCTCCACGATCTGATTGTAAGAATTTTATCTTTCGGTCACGTTGATTCTCTACCTCATTCTAAATTCTTTAAACTTTTCAAAGGTCTCAGACTTGTGTTTCATTAAGTAGACATACCCATATCTACTCAAGTCATCAGTGAGAGTGAGAACATAACGATATCCTCCGCGAGCCTCAACGCTCATTGGACCGCACACATCGGTATGTATGATTTCCAACAAGTTGGTTTCTCGCTCCATTGTTCCGGAGAACGGAGTCTTGGTCATTTTGCCCAAGAGGCATGGTTCGCACGTGTCAAACGATTCATAATCAAGAGACTCTAAAAGTCCATCGGCATGGAGCTTCTTCATGTGCTTGACACCAATGTGACCAAGGCGGCAGTGCCACAAGTATGTGGGACTATCGTTATCAACTTTAAATCTTTTGGCATCTACACTATGAACATGTGTAATATTACGCTCGAGATTCATTAAGAATAAACCATTGACCATCGGAGCATGACCATAAAACATATCTCTCATATAAATCGAACAACCATTATTCTCAGACTTAAATGAGTAGCCATCTCGTATTAAACGAGATCCAGATACAATGTTCATGCTCAAACTTGGCACTAAATAACAATTATTAAGGTTCAAAACTAATCCCGTAGGTAAATGTAGAGGCAGCGTGCCGACGGTGATCACATCGACTCTGGAACCATTCCCGACGCGCATCGTCACCTCGTCCTTCGCCAGTCTCCGTTTATTCCGCAGCTCCTGCTGTGAGTTACAAATATGAGCAACGACACCAGTATCAAATACCCAGGAGTTACTACGAGTACTGGTAAGGTACACATCAATCACATGTATATCAAATATACCTTTGGTGTTGCCGGCCTTCTTATCCGCTAAGTATTTGGGGCAGTTCCGCTTCCAGTGACCCTTCCCCTTGCAATAAAAGCACTCAGTCTCAGGCTTAGGTCCATTCTTTGACTTCTTCCCGGTAACTGGCTTACCAGGCGCGGCAACCTCCTTGCCGTCCTTCTTGAAGTTCTTCTTACCCTTGCCCTTCTTGAACTTAGTGGTCTTATTGACCATCAACACTTGATGTTCTTTCTTGATTTCAGCCTCTGCTGACTTCAGCATCGAGAACACTTCAGGAATGGTCTTTTCCATCCCCTGCATGTTGTAGTTCATCACAAAGCTCTTGTAGCTTGGTGGGAGCGACTGGAGGATTCTGTCAATGACCGCCTCATCTGGGAGGTTAATGCTCAGCTGGGTCATACGGTTGTGCAACCCAGACATCTTCAGGATGTGCTCACTGACAGAACTGTTTTCCTCCATCTTACAACTGTAGAACTTGTCGGAGACATCATATCTCTCGACCCGGGCATGAGCTTGAAAAACTAGTTTCAGCTCTTCGAACATCTCATATGCTCCGTGGTGCTCAAAACGCTTTTGGAGCCCCGGTTCTAAGCTATAAAGCATGCCGCACTGAACGAGGGAGTAATCATCAGCACGAGACTGCCAAGCATTCATAATGTCTTGGTTCTCTGGGACGGGAGCATCACCTAGCGGTCCTTCTAGGACATATTGTTTCCTGGCAGCTATGAGGATGATCCTCAGGTTCCGGACCCAGTCCGCATAGTTGCTGCCATCATCTTTCAGCTTGGTTTTCTCTAGGAACGCGTTGAAGTTCATGTTGACATTAGCGTTGGCCATTGATCTACAAGACATATTTGCAAAGGTTTTAGACTAAGTTCATGATAATAAAGTTCTAATCAAATTATGAACTCCCACTCAGATTAGACATCCCTTTAGTCATCTAAGTGTTACACGATCCGAGTCGACTAGGCCGTGTCCGATCATCACGTGAGACGGACTAGTCATCGTCGGTGAACATTCTCATGTTGATCGTATCTTCCATACGACTCGTGTTCGACCTTTCGGTCTCCGTGTTCCGAGGCCATGTCTGCACATGCTAGGCTCGTCAAGTTAACCCTAAGTGTTTTCGCTGTGTAAAACTGTCTTACACCATTGTATGTGAACGTAAGAATCCATCACACCCGATCATCATGTGGTGCTTAGAAGCGACGAACTGTAGCAACGGTGCACAGTTAGGGGAGAACACTTCTTGAAATTTTATAAGGGATCATCTTATTTACTACCGTCGTCCTAAGTAAACAACATGCATAAACATAATAAACATCACATGCAATTATATAGTTGTGACATGATATGGCCAATATCATATAGCTCCATTGATCTTCATCTTCGGGGCTCCATGATCATCTTGTCACCGGCTTGACACCATGATCTCCATCATCATGATCTCCATCATCGTGTCTTCATGAAGTTGTCACGCCAACGACTACTTCTACTTCTATGACTAACGTTTAGCAATAAAGTAAAGTAGTTTACATGGCGTTATTCAATGACACGCAGGTCATACAAAAAATAAAGACAACTCCTATGGCTCCTGCCGGTTGTCATACTCATCGACATGCAAGTCGTGAATCCTGTTACAAAGAACATGATCTCATACATCACAATTCATCATTCATCACAACTTCTGGCCATATCACATCACATGATCAATCGCTGCAAAAACAAGTTAGACGTCCTCTAATTGTTGTTGCATCTTTTACGTGGCTGCAATTGGGTTCTAGCAAGAACGTTTTCTTACCTACGAATCACCAAAACGTGATTTTGTCAACTTCTATTTACCCTTCATAAGGGCCCTGTTCATCGATTCCGCTCCAACTAAAGTGGGAGAGACAGACACCCGCCAGCCACCTTATGCAACTAGTGCATGTCAGTCGGTGGAACCGGTCTCACGTAAGCGTACGTGTAAGGTTGGTCTGGGCCACTTCATCCCACAATACCGTTGAGCAAGAAAAGACTAGTAGAGGCAAGTAAGATGACAAAATCCACGCCCACAACAAAATTGTGTTCTACTCGTGCAAAGAGAACTACGCATAGACCTAGCTCATGATGCCACTGTTGGGGAACGTTGCAGAAAATTAAAATTTTTCCTACGGTTTCACCAAGATCCATCTATGAGTTCATCTAAGCAACGAGTCAAGGGAGAGAGTTAGCATCTACATACCACTTGTAGATCGCGTGCGGAAGCTTGCAAGGTGATGATGGAGTCGTACTCGACGTGATTCGAATCACCGATGACCAAGTGCTGAACGGACAGCACCTCCGCGTTCAACACACGTACGGGACGGGAGACGTCTCCTCCTTCTTGATCCAGCAAGGGGGAAGGAGAGGTTGAGGAAGACAGCTCCACCGGCAGCACGACGGCGTGGTGATGGTGGAGAGGCAGTACTCCGACAGGGCTTCGCCAAGCACACAACGGAGGAGGAGAGGTGTTGGGGAGGGGAGGGCTGCGCCTTGGAGGGTGGTCCAGCTGCCCTCCCCTCACCCCTCTATTTATAGGGGGAAGGGAGAAGGGGGCCGGCCCCCTAGAACCCATCTAGGGGGGTGCGGCGGCCAAGGGGAGAGGGGGAGAGGGTGGCTTGCCCCCCAAGCCAAGGGGGCGCCCCCTCTAGGGTTCCCCCCTCAACCCTAGGCACATGGGCCCAAGGGAGGGGGTGCGGCCAGCCCACCAGGGGCTGGCTCCCTGCCCCACGCAGCCCATGTGGCCCCCCGGGAGGGGTGGCCCCTCCCAGTGGACCCCTGGAACCCTTCCGGTGGCCCCGGTACAATACCGGTATGACCCCGAAACTTCCCGGTGTCCGTTTGACAACTTCCCACATATAAATCTTTACCTCCGGACCCTTCCGGAGCTCCTCGTGACGTCCAGGATCCCATCCGGGACTCCGAACAACATTCGGTAGTCACATACTAGTCTTCCCAATAACCCTAGCGTCACCGAACCTTAAGTGTGTAGACCCTACGGGTTCGGGAGACATGCAGACATGACCTAGACGCTCTCAGGTCAATAACCAATAGTGGGATCTGGATACCCATGATGGCTCCCACATGCTCCTCGATGTTGTCATCGGATGAACCACGATGTCGAGGATTCGATCAAACCCTGTATGCAATTCCCTTTGTCAATCGGTACGTTACTTGCCCGAGACTCGATCGTCGGTATCCCAATACCTTGTTCAGTCTCGTTACCGGCAAGTCACTTTACTCGTACCGTAATGCATGATCCCGTGTCCAACACCTTGGTCACATTGAGCTCATTATGATGATGCATTACCGAGTGGGCCCAGAGATACCTCTCCGTCATACGGAGTGACAAATCCCAGTCTCGATCCGTGTCAACCCAACAGATACTTTCGGAGATACCTGTAATGCACCTTTATAGTCACCCAGTTACGTTGTGACGTTTGATAACCCAAGGCACTCTTATGGTATCCGGGAGTTACACGATCTCATGGTCGAAGGAAGAGATACTTGACATTGGCAAAGCTCTAGCAAAACGAACGACACGATCTTTTATGCTATGCTTAGGATTGGGTCTTGTCCATCACATCATTCTCCTAATGATGTGATCCCATTATCAACGACATCCAATGTCCATAGTCAGGAAACCATGACTATCTGTTGATCACAACGAGCTAGTCAACTAGAGGCTCACCAGGGACATATTGTGGTCTAAGTATTCACACGTGTATTACGATTTCCGGATTATACAGTTATAGCATGAATAAAAGACATTTATCATGAACATTGAAATATAATAATACTTTTATTATTGCCTCTAGGGCATATTTCCAACATCGTCAACTTAGTAGGCCCACAAGTCAGCCACCCACTATGGTGGGTCCCAGCTAGCAGGGGGTATTCATTTTTTTGTGCATAATAAGGAGGCACTTCCTTGCGTGCGAAGATATAGCTAGTGGGTCTGACCTGTCAGCGGGGGGAATGTTTTTTTTGGGAAATACAGAAGCCCTTCCCACGTACAATGCGTAATAAGGAGGAACTTTCCTTGCGTGTGACCATGGACCTCGTGGGTCCCAGCCGTCAGGCTCTCCACGTATAGTCCTCTTCCGATGACTCTCGTATGTTGATCACGCCGCGCCGAGCACACCGAGGCGGTGGACGACGGCGAGGCCCCAGACTGGAACGACCCGGAGATGGGGAAGGCGTGACAGGGAGTCGCAGACGGAGAGGAGCGGGAAACTTGACTGGTTCGGGTGCGGGGTGGGCCTACACTCGGCAGAGAATAACAGGAGGTGCAGAGTGGAGGGATGGCCTGGCCGTCGACGGGGTAGTGTTTCGCTGAGGAGCGCAAAACAACGCTGCTGGACGCCGAAGGCTGGAGCAGGCGGTTCCGGCAGCACTGGGGGAAGAAGACGAGAGATTGAAGAAGAACGGCCGTTGGATGTAAATCCAACGCCTTCTTTGGCTTTGACCTACTGGCCCACATGTCAGCCAGTCCATTTGGTGGGCTGGGTGAAACAATGATGTAGCATCTATGCAGCCCGTTTAAATCCCATTTGCATTTTCACAAAATCCGCGGACTTGCTGGGCTGGGTGAAAATATCATGTTGGTCTAGACGGAGAAATGTTATAAAAACATAAACACATGATTGCACGTCTATTACTGCATTGGTCAGTAAAATCTTTGCAAGCATATGTACGCAATCACTAGGAGTTAACTTGCCAAGTTATATATAAACAATTGTTAATATTATTTTGTAAGAACTTTCAACTTATGAAATAAAATATCATTTAAATTTTATGAGTTAATAGTACATGGGGTATTATTATTTTTTAGGCTAGACGTGTGACAGTTGAGTTGGTTCTAGGGAAAAGTACTGGGAGAAAACTCAGTTTACATCGAAAAAGAATGTGGGAGAAAATTCAAAGACCTATTGGGTCCACCTGAGGAGGGGAATATGTTGGGAGGAAGGAGATTCAAAGCACGACAGCCGAGTGAACTAGTTTTTTTTAACGGACAAGTGAATTAGTTACATACATAAGCAAATAGCCACTAAAAAAGCAATCATGTTAATGGGTTCTTAAAAGAAATATTTCGGACAAAATAGATAATTACGACACATAGGCTAATGCGTGAAACACTCAGATGATAAAGGTGCTTATAAACAGATAAAGTACAACATCTAGACCTTCCTGGCACGTTTGATCATGACGCCGCGGCTGTCCGTGTACTCGTCGGTTACGGGAAGCAGACACGCCCTCATGTCCAAGATCTTCATGTACATGTCGTAGCATGCGTATGCGTACTTGGCCGTGTAGGTTATGTAGGCTAGATTCAGAGGTACGTCCCACGTGTTCAGGTCGTCTTCTTTCATGTTGGCGTATCAGGGGTCGATGATGGTCTCAGCGAGGTCAACCACAGAGTCCTTCTCCTGCCCGTTGCGGATGATCTTGTATTGCTTATGGATGTCGACAAGCTTGTTGCACCAGATGGCCGAATCGTCGCATTCTTCCTTCTCTCCACCATAGCGAAGGTGCAGTCGGCCCTACCGATGAAACGGGCGAATGCTCCAGAACCTGGTGCAGCCATAGGACTGAGGCGAGGCAGAGCTTCACCAAGTACGTACCGTTGGTGTACATCACATTCAAATTGGTGCAACCATAGGACAGAACGGTGAACTCAAATGGGAACTCCTTGCTAAAGTCCATATCCAGCAGGCTCACCCCTCGGATCGCCATTGGAGTCTTTTCGAGTGAACGAGTGTGTAGGCGGCGGCAGCAATTCATTTTTCAGCTCTTGGGGAACTGGATTCAACAGTAAGCTGAGTGTGTACATGCGACAACAGTTACTACCCCTCCTCGTCCGCTGCACGCCCAGCAGAAGATGCACCCTCGGTGCATTCAAACGCCTCCATTAAGAAACCTACTCCGGCCACACGTCGGTACACGAGCGGGTCTATATTGGTACTGTAATAATAGGAGTTAGTGGTCACTTTACTTAAATTTAATTAGCTGTAATAGAAATTTATACTTAAAACAAGCAATGCATTGGCTCATTCTATCAGTGCCACAGGATCAACATGCACAAAAATTAGAATTATTATTCCCAGGACGCACATGATCAGCACATTTGTCGCATTTTCACAAAGATAATACTACCAAGTTTGAACTATTTGTTATGGTTGTTGTCCTCTGCATCATCATGCCATGTTTCCCAGCTTGCAAGATTCAGAACCAACAAATAAGATCCAAATAATAAGTACAACAAAGATGCCTACACATCTCATTGATTCCCAGCTTGAAAGATTCAGAGCCAACAAATAAGATCCAAATAATAAGTACAACAAAGATGCCTACACATCTCATTGATTCCCAGCTTGCAAGATTCAGAACCAACAAATAAGATTCAAATAATAAGTACAACAAAAATGCCTACACATCTCATTGATTCCAGCTTACAAGATTCAGAACCAACCCATTAGAGCCTTTTGATAAAGTGAATATCGGGATTAAATCCATCTTGGCTAGCCATGTCATACAATCGAAGAACTTGGCGAATGCTCTTGACCATCACAACATCTGTAGTTGAGTATTCCTGTTTGCACAACACAAACAAGGAGAGCATGATTTCACTTTAATAGTGGCCTCCTTGAACTCAACCTGCAGCTCCACTAGGATGAGGTCTGCCTGGAGTTCCATGATTCAGTTCATGCGCCTTTTTCTGCAGTTCACCTGAAATGAAGCAAAGATTGCATCATTCAGTTAGCAAGAAGTACTTGCTCTCGTGAGCTAGCAGGTTCTTCTTTAGTAGTTGCACTAAAATTGAGGAACATTAAGGTTGACTGTCCGGCTCATGTAAGGTGCAACTATAATTTTCTTATCCTTTTGTGCAGTTCCACTAAAATAAAGTGCCATTGTGGTGACAGTGATGGCTCCATCTTGCACAGGCTAATAAAATGTTGCACGAGATTACCAGCAGAACTTGACGGAGATTTCGGAAACTGCAATCACCATTTTGTGCAGTTCCACCAAAATTGAGAGATGTTGCCCACGTGACATTTTAGTTGAACTGCACAAGACACTCATTAAAAAAAAGTGTTTTGTGCAGTTCACCCAAAGGTCACAATAGCAACAAGGTGAAATGGATATCCCTATCTGCACAAAAAGATAGAAAGTAAACAGTTGCTGGTCAATAAGAATATACGGAACATATACAAAATGAAAAGAAGCATCTTAATTATGTTCGTGGCAATCACGCAAGGACAGTAGAAATTTTAAAATGTCAGCAATGCTTCATGTTACCAGAAGCATTACGATCAACAATGAGATTCCTCAAATATGGGATTACTTTAGTGGTGGCATTGCTTATTTACCAGACACAGTAAATCAACATCAGCTAAAGAGTTGGTTTAAGGGCATGGGACCGCGAGGACACCAGGACACTCAGCAGTGTAAAGGAGCAACTTACTTATCATACTGGGGAAAATAGCAGGAGTGCCATCTGTAACATAGTTTAATTGCATCTTATCGCTGGAGGCATTAGATTAACAATAACACTGGTTAGACATGTCCCTAAGGTAACAGTGTGATCGCTTCATTTTACATGCGCCCTTACATTAACAACAGCAAAAGGTTGGTATAAGGACATGTGACAGAGGACGCATCAGCACAATGTACCTACAAGGAGGCATAAAGTGGTGATGCCGAGTTTGTTCATGCTATGTGAGGGCAGCAAACCTAATCCTGGAGACCTTGTACTATGTGAGGGCAGCAAATCTAATCCTGGAGACCTTTTACTATGTGAGGGCAGCAAATCTAATCCTAGAGACCTTTTACTATGTGAGGGCAGCTCTAATCCTGGAGACCTTTTACTATGTGAGGGCAGCAAATCTAATCCTGAGACCTTTTACTATGTGAGGGCAGAAAATCTAATCCTGGAGACCTTTTACTATGTGATGGCAGCAAATCTAATCCTGGACATACTCTGTTGACTTGTCCACTAGCCGCCACTTTCTATCCTTTTTTCAACCAATAGTAGATCTGTTCCTTATCCAGTTTGTACTGCGTTTTCCCATTATTTCCCTTTTCAACCAAGAGATCGGTTGGGTATCCAGTCTCTACTACTTTCATGATATTATTTCCTATTTGAATCAAGTCCTAGATTCATGCTACAACTTTCCCTCCTTTCTTCGTTGTTTGAACAAAGCCCTAGATTCGAATGCATGAAGTAGCTTTACCTCTAATAATACTAAAACTTTAGGTGGCTTTGGAAGAGCTGATGGGAGTAGAAAAAGATGCACATGCAGATACATGGGGAGCTGGGGCAGTAGAGCAAGGCCGCTTTCGAAGAACTTATACCTGAGGGTCGCCGGGATGTTGGTGGCTGCAGGTCGGATCTGCGGACAATATGACAGGGAGGAAGAAGGGTTAGAGGACCTCCCGAGCCGGTGCTGTGTCTGAGAGAACGGCACGGGCAGAGGATCGGGCCCCTCCGGCAGCTGTGGGTTTCCTCCCTCGGCGGTGATGACCGCGTGAACGATGCACCTTTTAGTCCTCTACACACACCGACCGAAGGGATCCGGCCGGATCTGTGACCAGTGGTGAGCAGAGAGAAAATGTCGCTACCGCTGTCTTGTTTATATCTTGAGAAAATGAGATAATGAAGAGAGCAACCCTAGTAAAGCAAGCGCTTAGGCCCCTGCGTCCATATATAGTGGAGTGATTATCTTTTTTCTCTCCACAACAAGCATTTCAATTTGTGTACGTGGCATTAAAGAAAAGAAACTCTCTATTTAAGGTAACTACTATACGACTCCTACTTACTACTAGTAGTACTACAGTATTGTTCACTTGTGCTCCCTGCCCCTACATTCATTGAACAACCCCATGGGTGAATAAACATACAGTAAGTACTGTATTTATATAGAACGAACAAGCTCGAACTATTATCGCGTAGCTAAAAGTTGAGGGCGGATCTTTTCTCGGGCAGTACGCGCGACAGTTTTCGGGTAGGCGGATTGACAGAGAGGCGAGGACGACGAGCGAGTGGTGGATTCTCAAACATACTGCTCTAAAGGTCGGGCTGTGCAATTTGACGGCGCGTTACTGCTGGAAAGACTTGTGATATGACCACTCACTATAGTCATCAATTACTGGCGCTCCGACCGGGGTGATGCCCCCCTTCCGTTCCACGCTCTAATCTGGTGCATGACACGTTGACCCGGATGCTGGCTCTCCCACATGTCGGAGTAGTAAGAAGGAGCAAAGAATGATGCGCTATATACTAGTACTACTACTACTCAGGTCGAAGGAGTGCGAACCACGGTAGCCCAGTGAACCAGCAGTAGAAAACAATGTGGTGATATGGCCATAAAAACAATGTGCTATGGTCCACACTGTAGCATGTACCATAACACTCCTCTTTGTTTGGGTCCTTGAGTTAGAGCTAGTTTGGGTTGAAATAGCCTCAAATTATCAAAACAAGAGGGGTTAGTTTGAGCTAGTTTGCTCTAACCCGGCTAAAAAAACTAGCCCGGTGGAGAGGTTCTAATTGGGTTAGCTATCCTTGGGCCCATTAAAAGAGAACTAAAAAAATCTCCCCTGCCCGCACCAGATCGCTCCCCCCTCTCGCATGACTCCTCTCTGTTCCGCATAGGGCCGCCCTCCCAAGTGCCGCTCGCCCTCTCTTTCCTCCAGCCGCCCTCTCCTTCCGGCCTCCACCGCCCTACTCCGGCCGCCCTCTCCCTCCGGCCTTCGAAGTTCGCCCCGCTCCCCCTTCACCAGTCGTTTTTCTCCCTCTGTCGTGCGTGGTGGTGGCGCATCTACCAGGGAGGTCACGAGAGGGGTGAGTTTGACCGTTCCTTCTCTGTCACACGACCATAGCATTGATCTTGCTTGCTCTAGCGCTAATTCTGATTTGGAAAAGTAGATCCTGATCAAACTTGGTATAGATTTGTGGTGCACGCATGGAATTGTTTGAAGCTGCTTGAGGAGGTAATAAATCTTTCTAGAGGCCCAAAGATTCAGTTCACCTTTCTAGGTATTTCAATTTCAGGCTTGCATTATTTCTAGAGGCCCAAAGATTCAGTTCATGTTTCTAGGTATTTCAGTTTCAGGCTTGCATTATTTCTAGAGGCCCAAAGATTCAGTTCACCTTTCTAGGTATTTTAGTTACAGGCTTGCATTATTTTTAGAGGCCCAAAGATTAAGTTCCCAATCGGCGGCAGGCGGCCCTGCTACCCATGCCGGTGTCGACCTCAACTCGCAAGGGCCGGCATCGGAGGGGTTCCTGGGGCTTGGGCTCTACAGAGCCTTCCTCCAAAGAGACGATGGCGAGCTCCTCCCTCGGTGCGTGAGGGGCTCCGGGCTCCCTCCCTATCGTGAGTGACTTCCGTGATGAGTTAGCTCATGCTTCGTTTCATGAAGTGTTTTTTTATTTTGTGAAGCTTGATTGATGACTTGTATGTTTAAGTGGGATATCTCATTTGTACGGACAAAGTAAAAATTATCATGTTTTGCATGCTTGATTTGTATAGATGGTTTGTTTATGTCAATTGTGAGCGGGAGGAGGCCACAGAAGAGCCGGCCACACCAAATCCGGCAGGAAATAGGGTACAAAGTTGTCAAATGATTGAGAAAGAGCATTTATAGTCAATCTAACCCTGCCATCCATACACCTCTTTGGTTTAGAGTTAGTTCAGGGTTAGAATCTAACTCTAACCTCTAACTGAGTTAGAGTTCTCCTTGTCTCGGTTCATCGCCATCATACTTTCCCCATTCCTGTGTTTTCAGTATCCTACGAATCAAAGAGGCCCTTTTTTTACGGGAAAAATCAAAGATGCCCTTAGACTGGTTTAGGTCCGGTCATTTTTTATAAACGTGTTATGTACAAAATTTAATGAACGTGCTCCGGTTTCCACGAAAATAATCCGGTTTCATCTAGTAATTCGTTCATTTATTTATTCTTCTATGGGGGGTTTGCATGTAATTCGTGAGGTCTGAAATGTAAAGTACCCTGGCATATGCTCCGAGTCGTGCATGCACTATGACCCAGATGCTCTATGTCCCACATGTGGAAATAGCCTAGGAGTACATATAGGAGGATAAATGCGTGAAAAAAATGTACTATGAAGTGTAGCTGCGGTTCGAAAAGAAGACCTAAAGTGATGACAACTATAGGTCCCATGCACCCAACTAGTGGTACTAGACATACCACTAATTTTTCCCTAAAAAAAAGAGAGGCACGAGTGCTCAGTACTCCTATTATATAAACAGGAATCCCATCTGACAACAGCGTTCGTGCTACAGCTAGCTCTCCTCCCTCATTTCTATCTTCTAATTCTAAACTCGGCCGATGCCCGGTGGGTGGGGTGGGTTTGCTCAACTGCGGCCCACCTCACTGTGAAAATGTTACGACTAGAATAAAAATGCCATATACTCCCTCCGTTCCTAAATATAAGCCTTTTTAGATACTATTTCAAATGGATTACATCATACAGATGTATGTAAACATAGTTTAGAGTGTAGATTCACTCATTTTGCTCCGTATGTAGTAGTCACTTGCTGGAATCTTCGTAAAGACTTATATTTGGGAACGGAGGGAGTACTATACTAATAAAACATTAAGGCCACGAAGCGATGCAATGCTGGTTACATGAGGCAAGAAGAAGAGATGCATCCATCGACGACGTCCACCTCCTCGACACAGGGCGCCGGCCCACCGAACGGCGCCTAAGTAGCAGCGACTTTCGTGGCCAGGTCGACGTGCTTCTGAACAATGGCGTCCAAAGATTCCAGCCGCTGGAAGAAGGCCAACGTCTTTCTGTCCTTGCTTGCCCTGTAGTGGCCTATGTAGATGATTTCCTCATAGACGTGGATGTGCAGGTCGACGGTTTCTTGCATGGCGAGGCGCTACGTGGTGAGCGCGACCTCGAGGTGCACATTCTTCGTCGCGAGCTCCGGCACCTGCAGGGCCACCAGGGCTTGAAAGAGTTCGTTACCATGGAGGCCGATGATGGTGGCAGGTAATGAGGAGCCTAGGCGCGCGGTCTAGAGCAGTACAGCAAGGTCGTCCGTGCGCTTCTTGACGGCGGTGAACTTGTGGATGGAGTTGACCATCATGTCATCCATGCGAGAGGAGAAACCGGCATCGGCGAGGGCTACGATGCATGTGGTCGCCAGCACCGTCCGGAAATGCTGCACGGTGCGGTATCGCAGGCCGGTGCCTTGGATGATTTGGCACAGCCGACTGCCGCTCGCGTCCATTGCCTCCATAGGTGCTTGTGGCTTCTGGTCACTTGGTCTTGGATTGGAGTGAGCAGTGTTGCGCAGAGACTTGGGAGTAGATGGATTGGAGTGGTGGGGCGCCTTTATTATATGAGAGTCCAAACTCTGTTGCATTCACATCGTGCTGGCTCTATTCTGCTTCTCCAATTAATTCCCTCTGCATGTAATTGAGGATGCATCATTGACCGTTCAACGTCTCGGGAACCGCTACCCTCTCCCTCCTTGGCATTCAAGCACCTATGGACCCGTCGACGACGAGGTGCCTATGGTGACTCCGTAAATTTCAAGATGATAGTGCCGTGCGTGTGTGCATTCATAGGGTTGAGTGTATGCGCGTGTATATGAGCGCTTGCGTCTGTACTGTGTCAAAAAAAACGTAAATGCGTGTCAAAAAGAGACTAGTCAATATACTCAATATTGTGCACCTCGGAGAGGAAAACGATACGTATTTATTTATGGTGCAGATTCACTCATTTTGCTCCATATGTACTCCGTCTCAGTGTAGTCTACTCACTTGTTGAAATCTCTAGAAGGTAAAATACTCCTTTCTGGTTTACAGGGCTATACTAGCAAGTAGTTGTACGTACTAGTACAATAGTGGGCTCACATAGCAATTTTGTCTCATGCAAGAGCCTAGCTATATGCGTGCTCCAATGTTCGCAACTGCAACGTTCGGTTTGCGCTTGGCTCTTCGCCTCTTCGAGAAGACGAACAATGATGTTACTACTACTGCTTCTACAGTGTCGAATCCACTGTTGCATGTCCGTCCACCGCGAGCGGGACGGATAGCTTGTTGTAGAAGTACTACTAAGCAAAAGCCTGTCCTCGTTTGCGAGCAACCACGCGCATGGGCGAGGGAGAAGGCGTGTAGTAGTAAAATCAAGCTTCTCCTCATTGTACGAGTTGACGCGACACATCATAGCACTGGCCCCACATGCTTGCCTCTAAACTTGGCTGAAAGACCCGCAGTGTACAATATATTTGCTGCAACCTCTAACATTTACCCACCACAAATTAAAATATATGTGGCCATATGCATCGTTCTGATGCATAGGCCGGGGAGTCCCCCTTTTTGAAAAAAACAAATTAAAATATATATTCCTGTCTTGATCAGATGAGCGTGCAAACTAGAATCACCAGGGTGACAGGTAGGGCCAGAAGACTATTTTAATTTTTTTTAAAAACTTCGAGACGGCCACATAGCATGGAGCCGACCCCAACGATTTTAAGCTTACATGCATGGTACACACTATCCTAGACTAGTAGTACTCTACACATGAAACTGCCACACGAGCGTCCGGGTTATGCTTGGCTCTTCGTCTCTTCAGGAAGTCGAACAATGATGGAGTACTACTGCACTAGAGGAGTACTATAGTATGCTTCTGGCCATCTGACACTGGTTGAACTACTACATGTCCACCGCGTGCGGGAGGGAGAGCGTGTAGCGAAAGCTTCTCCTAGTCTTGCCATCCACCACGCTCATGGGCGAGGGGGGGACGCTCCTGCCTTTGTGTGTATGAAAGGTGGGCCCGACAGGTTTGTGGCCAACCTGTCATATAGCCAAAGGTAGGTGTAGTTAAGTCCGCGAGGGGGAGGATAATCAAACTTCTCGTTGATGAGTTGACACGACACATCAAAGCACTGCACTCGATATATTTCAATAATTTGCGTTTACCGATGCATTAATTACAACGCATGCATGCATGCCATGACTCTCCTTTTGATACTTGCATGTGTTGATTTAATGCACTGTGAAGTAGTATAAAATATTTGATGGTAAAGCTTTGTAATGCCCTGGCCCAAGTCGAGAGATGGTTGTGCACGAGGAGGGCGAGATCATGCAGACCGAACATGACCCGACGATGGAACTCTCTAAGGTCTCGATGGACCTCACCGTGCTCCACTGCCCCTTGTGCCTCCGCCCCTTGACGCATCCAGTGTATGAGGTTCAAATACACCTTTTCTGTTCGACTGATTGAGCAAGGTGCAGGTTTCTTGATTGATGTGCTGTTCAATTGATTTCTGCAGTGCAAGGGAGGGCACCTGGCCTGCGCGGACTGCCGTGTCGAGAGCCGCGGGAACCAGCGGCAGTGCCAGAAGTGCGAGCGTGGTGGTGGCTTCGACACGGGGAACACGGCGATGGATTCCGTTCTTTCGTTGGTGAGGGTGGAGTGCCTGCAAGAAGGCTGTGGGCTCTACGTCACTTACCACAAGCTCGTCGATCACCAGAGCGTGTGTCCGCTCGCGCCCTGCAAATGCCTCGTGCCCGTCTACGGCTATGAAGGCCCGCGCTGGTGCTATACCACCACATCAGCACCGCGCATCCCATGTCCGGGCACAGGATCCAGTACGGCAAGGTGCTCCAGCTGCAAGTGCCACTGTCAAAGCCATGGCTCTTCCTGTTCGCGGAGGAGGACGGCCATGCGTTTTTCTTGGTCGGCGGCGTGCTCGACATCGGTGCGCCTATCACCGTGTCGGTCATCTGCATCAGAGCGGGAGCGTCCCCACTGCCGCACTACATGGCCAAGTTGTGGGCAAACGGCCCGCCGGGGGAGCCCAAAGGCACGACCGACGCTGTCAAGGTGGAAATGAAGGTGACAAGCAGCAAGGATCCCGGCGACGTCGACGTGTAGGAGCTGACCTTCTTCACAGTTCCGCCCAAGCTGCTGGCCGGTGCTAAGCTGGTGTCCCTGCACATTCAGATCGACAAGCTAACGTCCTAAATGTTTCTACAGTGCCTTCTGTTTATCTTAGTAATATGCTAATATAGGGATTACCTCGGTCTACTTTAGCTTAAGAAATGGTGGGTGTTGGTGGCGATGCAGCAATTATTTCGACATCGGATCAGTAATTTCCAACAGTCTAATGGATATTTTGTGTCTGTTGGATATAAAGTTCCTTTGTGTAAGAAGTACTACTTGTCATCAAAATGGATAAAAGGATATGTATGTAGACGTATTTTAGTTCTAGATATGTCCCTTTTTATCCATTTTGATGACAAGCACTCCCTCCGTTCCACAATACATGCCTTCCATTTGTCAAACTATAGATGTATCTAGACATGTTTTAGTATATAGGTACATCCATGATAGAGCCAATCGGATGGTTGAGAACACTACAATTTGTAGCTACAGATGCGTGTGTGACTCCCAGATGCAGAGGCCGGGGGTCATCATCCTCCTTTTCGAGAAAAAAAAACAGACACGTGTGTGAGAGGACGAGTGCATGCGTGCACCTCTTCTCTTCCTGTATAATGTACTAAACTCAGAGTACAAGTTTTTGTGGGTGGCACGATGGTGCGTGCGAGAAGTCCCGAGAGATAGGTTTAATGCGTCTGAAAAAAGACTAGCCTAGAGCTCGCCACGCGGCTATTCCTATAGAACGCCCCATTAGCTATAAGATATGTATAATACGGTGCCAGTTATTGCACATACACAGCAGTACTCCCTCCTTTCCGGTTTATAGGGCTTCATTCAAAAATCTCACCAACCATGATGGTGAGTGGTGGAATATTTTTTGTAGTTTGCAAAAGCACCTAATTAATGCTCTTGTTTTTCTCAAAAAAATATGTTTATCAATGCATTAATTGCAATGCATGCATGCATAAAGTACATGCATTGGTCAATTTTCTTCTAATACTTGCATGCAATGATTTAATGCACCTTGGAATCTGAACATGTGATGGAGAACAACCAAATTGAGCCTTACAAAATGGAAAAATTAAAATTTTGAGATAAGCCCTATAAAACCGGAAAGGAGGGAGTAGAAAAAGAACTACTCCATCCGGGAATAATGCCACACTTCGAAACTAGAACCGTCAATAAATTTTGAGGTTGCGTCTCGTCACATTCCAAATTACTCCACGCTATATTGAATTACAAACCTATTCACACCGATCACAACCTAAACGGTTTCCCACTTAGGAGCACATTAGTACCATGCTATATCGAATTGCAAACCTGTTCACACCGATCACAACCTAAACGGTTTCCCACTTAGGAGCATATTAGTACTCGGTTATAAATACTAGTATGCCAAGATGACTGCACATTCCTCCTCAACTCCTCATCCACAAAAACAAACAAGTCATTCAGCATCCTTCCCTTGCGTCTGCCATGGCTAGCGTGAGTTCTGGGTCGAGTGATTGCCACCAGGGAGAGGCGAGCATGGAAGCGGAAGCACGAGAGATGTCCCGCCTTGCTGCGAGAGCAGCCGACATGTCCCGTCGCACGGAAGTAGCAGCACAAAGGTCCTGTCATGCCGCTGAAGCAGCACGAAGGTCCCACCGCGCCGTCGATGTAGCAGACTGGTCCGGCCGCGCCACGGAAGCAGCAAAGATGTCCCACCGCGCTGCGAATGCAGCAGAGATGTCCCGCCGCGCCGTGACGGCCTGGGAAAATTTCTCGCGGGCAGGCGATGACTATTACAGGTGCATGGATGCGATCGTCCATAGCTAGATGGATCAGATCTCCGGCTGGGCGATGTTGCAGGACGACATGAAAGCCTCGTTTGAACAGGCTACCGGCATCATCCGACAACTAAGGGAGGGAAATGAGAGGCTCCGGGCCGAGCACGACCTGCTGAGGGAGAAAATCGTCCGAAGTGCAGACCAGCAGGAGGAGACCAGTGCCTTGTTGAAGAGCACCAACGTCATCGTCAAGAAACTTATGGACGAGAATGACATGCTCCGCAACAAGCGCCAAAGGCTGGTGGAGGAATCCGTGGATGTTCTCAAGCAGCATCTTGAGGACACCGAAAGAGCACGTCATCGCTCGCCGCGGAGACTAGTTCCCGTGGCCTGCAGCAACGCATCAGGAAAGTAGAGATCACTGAGCCAGATCCTTGTCTTCCTTCTTATTTTGCCCTTGTGTATTTCGGGCGTAGCTGCATGTGGATTTTTTAATTATCTTTCTAATTATGTAAGACAATTAATCGTCCTTATATATTCTTCAGTCTTGCTATAAGTCGCAGTTATATAGGTCCATCGGATCTTACATCAAGATCCGTGCTTTCAGATTTTCTTTTTTCTCTCTTAAATCTCAGTCGAGTGAGACATAGCCACGCCAATTAACAGAGGCTCGAGCGCCATTAATGGAGACCTTGGGAGAGAGGTGGACGGCAGATGGAGGTCAAAGGTCTCTCCTCCCGATAAGCACGCCCAGGGGTCTGATTGCACGCCTCTCGAACTCAAATAGCTACCCTGCATGACGCCTCCTAGCTAATAAAATATGGGGACGCGTGGCGGCACGTAAATGGTACTAGTAAGTAGAACACCCACGGTTTCAATAATACTTGCGTTTCCAATTGTAATGTGACAGCACTTGTTCCCAAATGAATTTGTTGATTGTTAATGTGTGCGCCTTCGCAAATCGGACTGCAGAATTTCCACAACATGTTGGTGCCATGTCATGGCACCAAGCCAAGTTTCATTATTTTCATGCATGTTTTGGATTTACAGAAATTAAAAAATTAAGTTTCTTAATGTTTCCAACCCAGCCACGATGCCGAGAATTTTGAATTTCATTCCCATTTCTTGCATGGAACCTAGAAATTTACCCGAGGACACACATGTGATTTTTCAACCAACTTTGGTGCACTGGAACATGTGCTTGTATTTCAAACTTGAATTGTGCACACAAAGGTGACACGTTCCCTCCTAGAACCACGAGCCTTCTTGAGAGAAGCTCTGATTTGCAAGAAGCTTATACCAAAATTTGTGCCTATTCGGCCAATTTTTTTACCATGACATGGTACTACCATGACATGACACCATGCCAAGTTTTATGATTTATAACCAAGTTTATCAATGTTCTCGACCGAGCCACGATGCCTAGATGTTTGAATTTTATTCTCATTTTTTGCATGGGACCTAGAAATTCACCCGAGGACACAAATGTGATTTTTCAACCAACTTTGGTGCACAGGAGCATGTGCTTGTAGTTCAAATTTCAATTATGCACATTAAATGACCAAAAACTCAATTAATGTGTAAATAAGGCCAAATGAAGCCGGAATAATTCCAAAATTTAACAGGGCACTCATGTAGTTCTATGTTGCCTTTGTAAATAAACTCAAGGGGACATCATATATCGTTTCGCACTTAAAGGTGGCATGTTCCTCTCAGAACCACGAGCCTTCTTGAGAGAAGCTTTGGTTTGCAAGAAGCTTATACCAAAATATGTTCCTATTCGGCCATTTTTTTACCACAACATGGTAGTACCATGACATGACACCCATGCCAAGTTTCATGATTTTTAGACATGTTTTGGATTTACAAGAATTTTGAAACCAAGTTTCTCAATGTTCTCGGTCGAGCCATGATGCCCAGATGTTTTAATTTTATTTTCATTTCTTGCATGGGACCTAGAAATTCACCCGAGGACACAAATGTGATTTTTCAACCAAGTTTGGTGCATGAGAGCATGTGCTTGTAGTTCAAATTTGACTTATGCACATTAAATGACCAGAAACTCAATTAATGTATAAAAAATGACAAACGAACCCAGAATAATTCCAAAATTTAACAGGGCACTCATGTAGTTCTATGTTGCCTTTGTTAAGAAACTCAAGGGGGGGCAGCGTACATCGTTTCACACTCAAAGGTGGCACGTTCCCTCTTAGAATCACGAGCTTCCAAATTGTCCCAATTTTTTACCACAACATGTTAGTGCCATGACATGACACCATGCCAAGTTTCATGATTTTCAGGCGAGTTTTGGATTTACATGAATTTAAAATCTAAGTTTCTCGATATTCTCGGCCGAGTCATGATGCCCAAATGTTTGAATTTCATTCTCATTTCTTCCATGGGACCTAGAAATTCAACCAAGGACACACATGTGATTTTTCAACCCACTTTGGTGCACTGGAGCATGTGCATGCAGTTCATATTTAGATTATGCACATTAAAAGTCCAGAAACTCAATTAATGTATACAAAGGGCAATGAACCCGAAATAATTCCAAAATTTAACAAGGCACTCATATAGTTCTATGTTGCCTTTGTAAAGAAAATCAGGGGGGAGGTAGCTTATATCGTTTCGCACACAAAGGTGACATGTTCTCTCTCGGAACCACGAGGCTTGTTGAGAGAATCTCCGGTTTTGCAAGAAGCTTATACCAAAACTTGTCCCAATTCAGCCAAAAATTATACATATGAAAACAGGGTTTAGATTATCCCGAACATCTCGCTACCTAGACCAATAAGGTACTATCATTTGAATTCAACATAAAATGGATAGAAATATTTGAATTGGAGAGTGTATGGTACATGTAGTTTATAGTGAAATATGATTACTGCTATATGCATGTTTTTTGTTATCAAGATAATATTTAAATTATTGTATAACTTGACAACAATCGTATTCAAATAAGGAAAATTGATTCAAATTTAGTCCATATGGTAGACGACAATATATATGTTCACATGGTGGAGTAAAATGTTCATATATGATGGAAGATCAAAATGTACGACTACATCAATTATAAACCGCAAGGTCACCTAACGATATATTCGAATTCAACATAACATGGATTCAAAAATTGAAATTTGAGATCCTGGCATTTGTAATCATATAAAAAGGGACATTACTCTTTCTTTTGTGGGAATTTATTTGTTTTTTGTTGTTGTTGAGGGAAGTGCGGATCGATTTGGTACTGTGCAGGGTAATCTTGTTCTCCCGATATTTTTTACATTTTTCTTGTAGTTTTTTCAATGGAATCTATAGCAATATAGTAAAAGGGGACATGACTCTCTTCTGTCTTGTATGAATTGTTTTTTTACACGTTAAGTTTGTTCTGCCGAACAAGGAACCCGCACCTTGTTATCCCAAATTTTCAAGATCGAGTATCTTTTGTCCCACATGCTTTGAAACTCCCGCCTCTTCCACCCGCACCGCGCCTTGTTATCCCATAATTTGGACGTGCGCGAGAACTCCCTCCTCATCTGAAATTGGTCCCACAGCCCAGACACGCGAAATCCCCCTTCTACCCCTCAACCGGAAATGAAGCTCCACGTCGTGGTGTCAAAACCGGTGGGGTACGCTGGTAACTTACCCTACATTTCGGACAAGCGCGTCCCTAAGCTTGGATCCCCCCTCCCCCTTCGCCCCCCATTCATACACCGAGGCCGCCAAAACCCGCAAAACCCCACGCTCCTCCATTGGCCTCCCGACCGCCGCCCAGCCGGAGACTCTTCCCCGACTACGTCATCCACCGCAACAGCTCGCCGTCCCTTATCCACCGCACCGGATGAGGATCCGTTGTTGATCTCGTCATCCCGCCGGATTAGCCACCTCGTCCTCCACCTCTAAGGAGCTGCCCCGACGTTTGCCTCGTCTATCGCGCCACCTCAATCCCCACAGCATCGTCTTGACCTGCCCCACCGAAACCATAGCGCCCTCACCAATTACTTCGATGAAGCCGAGGCCAACTCGGCGCCACCAAGGAGGTTATGCACTCACTGCTGCATTTTATCTTTTATTTGATCTCACGGGGCTGCGGGTGCTCGATATCGAGCAGACATGGCGGGTCTCAATCGATGGCACCGTCGCCGGCCACATCGTCCACAATGTCTCTCCCCCATGTCGTTGCTTCCTCGGCGGAGACTTCCACAACGGCACTAGCTGCGGCTGCTTTGGCTCTCGCTCGCGCTGCGGCTCTGTTCTTGCTGTCGGTCACACTGCTGCACTGCTCTTGCTTTCATTCGTGCTGCTACTCTGCTCTTGCTCTCGCTTGCGCCGCTGCTGCTGCTACACGACCTCCGCCAGCTACAGGAGTTGCTGCTTTAGCACTCGCTCGCAGTGCTACTACACGACTTGCTCTCTGCTAGTGCGTTCCCTGCTCGAGCGTCTGCTGGTTTAGATCACTGCTTCTCTGCTACTAGTGCTTGAACGCCCTAAACATCTATTGCAATGCTCTGTTACTAGTTCAATCAGTTTCGACTGTAAAGTTCATTTTCTTCAGTTAAGTTCAGAGTGGACAGTACTTACAGCATCTACCGGAGCGGCCGTGGCACGGCTGATGCTTTTACATCTAGCACTTTTTGGTGATGTATTTTACATCATCTATTGCAGATGATATTAGGGTCCCAGTTCAGATTAACGTTGTATGTCTTGTCCTGCTTTAGCCTCGTAGCCGTACACCTTAGCGGAGCTGCTCCAACGATGGAACCATCCATCACAGCAGAGCAGTACCCTCGGCGCTGTTTCCAGGGGCCTCGGATCTTCTTCCCCGCCTCCGATAGTCACACCAGCATCATCACCATCCTCCACGTCCAACCCGATGATGCTGAGGTCCACAAGGCTATGCCAAAGAGGTTGTACACTCATTGCATCACTTTGTTACTCTGCATTCATGTCGATCCCTCAAGGATCCTTTGCTATGGAACTACTATTCGTGCAAATCTATTAGAAGGAGTGGAGCAAAGCAAAACTTGAGGATTTTTTTCCTTTGGTGTCTCTTTCGAAGAAAAAACGTAGGAATTTTATTCACTTGGACGTCATTTTCAAATTAATATGCAAGAAGAACAGAACTAATTGCATTACTGGCATAATAAGATTCTTATTTTTTCATTTCATGTGGTTTGACTTTAATTTGACCACATTTCTCCATTCCTGTGTTCTTCCAGTTCATGTGAGCCAAACACCCAGGTTGACTGAAATCCTATGTTTCCAAATGCTCTGTTTTGCACGTGCATTCCTATCCTATTCCTGTGTTTTTCCTGTCCCTGCGTTTATAGAATCCTCCAATTCTAAGGAGCCCTTACAGATTTACTTCATTTTCAGATAGGCGTCAAAGAAAACTCTGTGTGTTATGTCCTGCTCCTGCCGTGCCATCATCCACCCCACCTGAGGCACACCATCGACAGAAGCGTTCACTGCAGCAGAGATCCCCCCTACAGACTTTCTTTCGCCGCCTCAGATCATCTTCCCCGTTGCCGGCAGCCATGCCAACTGCATTACCATCATCGACTGAGCAGATGAACCTGAGGACTACACAGTTCCGTAAGAGAGGTCGCAGTCTTTCGTGTTTGCTTACGTTATACATCGGTTATTATTACCTGCTACTTTATCGTTCAAACTTGAGTTTTGAATTGCCCATGGGTCTCATATCGAGCCAGCAACGAATAGTATGTGTATACAATCTGGTTCATCTAGGGTCTTCTATGTGGTTCATGTTGGGTGGGCAACAAACAATAGATGATCCATTGTCTATCTTTTTAAATTGAAGCTATAATCTACCTACTATCATTAGTTTTGGATCCATCCACTCGTTTGCTACCATCAGTCTTGATCTTTTGCATGCACCCGTTAGGGCTTACAAAATCTAACTATTTTTTTATTATGCATGTCAGATATTGTACACAATCGTACTGAACATGTAGAGAAAAAGAGAAGACCGTTGCGTGGGAATATAATGTCATGCAGACGCCGCTCCATGGTGGGCGAAGTGCCCCCCCTCCTGCATTTCCAGATTGTATTCCAGAGGAAGATAACTGTTCAGATGAAGATTCAGAAGGAGCCGACCATGCATGTTTACCACCTGAGGTGTTTGCTCTAACCTGGCATGCTGATGTTGGTCATATCATGCATATGGCGCCTTGCATTGCTTACATTATACATCTTATATGTCATCAGCTTAGTTAGATTTGCTTTGTGTGAAATGCCACTTGTT
Organism: Triticum dicoccoides; assembly: GCF_002162155.2. Lineage (NCBI taxonomy): Eukaryota > Viridiplantae > Streptophyta > Magnoliopsida > Poales > Poaceae > Triticum > Triticum dicoccoides. The sequence continues at coordinate 518,167,677 of NC_041387.1, forward strand.
TGGTTTCTATATCATACTCCCACCATTCCTAAATATTTTTCTTTTTAGAGATTTCAACAAGTGACTACATACGGAACAAAATGAGTGAACCTACACTCTAAAATATGTCTATATACATCCGTATGTGGTAGTCCATTTGAAATCTCTAAAAATACAAATATTTAGGAACGGAGGGAGTATATGGGAATTATGCAATGCCATCTTCTTTAGCCAGGCATCATATATGTGAATCATGCAATGCCATCCTGTTTAGCCAGTCATCGTATATGTGAATTGTGTTGTGCCATATTTTTTTCCATAATGCATTCCATTTGTCAACAATGTTTATACATTCATCTACTCTTCGTGTGCATCAGCCATTTGAGTCGGTCATGGGAAAATCTGGAGTGAAAACAAGGTCTTCTGAGCAGTCAGTGCTACCCGTGGATGCAGATTTCTTGCTGGTTACAGATAGCTCCTCAGAGGAGGATTCAGAGACAGATGACCAGTTGTATCCCCCCCCCCCGAGGTGCATGCTCTAACTTGACTGGATTATATTGCTCATATTATGCATATGGTGTCTTGCATTGCCATGCCATCTGCTTAGATTAGACATGCTTTGTGTGAATGCCTCCTGTTTGCTTTCTATATCAGATATGTGAATTATGCAATGCCATGTTTTTCAACCAGTTATCATATATGTGAATTATGCACCACCATGGAGCCAGGCATCATATATGTGAATTATCTCATGGCATCTTTTTTTTCATTACATATTCCATTTGTCGACAATATGTGTATATTGAACTACTCTTCATGTGTATCAGCCATTTGAGCCGGTTATGGAAAAATCTAGAGTGAAAACAAGGTCTTCAGAGCAGGCAATGGTACTTGTTGAAGCATATATCTCGATGGTTACAAGGAGCTCGTCAGAGGAGGATTCAGAGACAGATGACCAGTCCTATATCCCACCAGAGGTGTATGCTCTAAGTTGCAATGTTTATATTTCTCATATGATGCATATGGTGTCTTGCATTGCTTAGTTTAGACATCATATGCACAATATTGAATTCCATATGCTTAGTTTAGAGATCATACATGCGAGTGCCAGCTGCTTAGTATATGAATCAATTATGTCAATTATATCATGCCATCTTGTATACTTAGACAACATGTATGTGAATTATTTCATCCCAACCTATTTTAAAAGACATCATATAGTTTTGTCATGTCATCATGTTTAGGTACTCATCATATGTTGAATTATGCCATTATATCCTGTTAAGTTATCCATCATATATCTGAAACCGTGTCATGCTATCCTGTTTAGTTAGGCATCATATATGTGAAATTGTGTCATGCTATCTTGTTTGGTTAGACAACATATATGTGAATTACCACATCTATCTATCATACAATGTCTGTACGTTCAATTTCTTTTCTTGTTTATCAGCCATTTTAATTGGAGGGGGTGATGGCAGTATCTAAGGGAGCAAAACCCCGTTCTTCACAAAAGACAGTGCTACCCATCGATGCAAATAGAACCATAGTTGTACTGGCCCACAAACTAGCCCCACCACACATAATCGAGACTCTTCTAGATTGCACACTTACACCGCTGGGCAGAGAACCAGCTACAACCCATTTAACCGCAACCCCAGTGGATAGTAACCCACTTCTAGTTGACAAAGCACCATGTCCACCGCAGAGTACCCCCACACGAGCAGTTTGTAAAGCAACTATTGTGCCCAAAGCACGAAGACCACCACAACTAACCCAAACTCCATGTTTAAAGCAGAAGAGCAACTATTCTTAGGTCAGATTCTGTAGCTATGGTCCATACTCCTTTGCTGTTGCATCACTATATTTACTCATACCAACTTCTTTCGAATTTGAAGGATCCAACTGAAACTCCAATGGCGCAACATGTATGTTTTAAACCTATTTCTTTAACTGGATTGCTGTTCTAACTTCTTGCTCTATGTTGATTTCAGTTTAAGTTGTATAAACAGTTATGTTCTCATGTGATGCACATTACAAGTGTTGCCAATGCTGTGTAGTTTCTCACACTTATATTCTGTCTATGCTGTTGTGTCTTAAAAATATATGAGTTGAACTGTGTGTCTATCTTGATTAGGGAACATAAACTAGAATGATATGGACAATACAGTGACCATAGTACATAGATATATGTTTGTTTCATGTTGTTATCCTGTCCACCTTACTACTGAACCGGTTTACCAAAATGATTTTCGTATACTACAAGCTAAACCTGTGACGTGTCTGCTTGTTTCTCTTGTAGTATGCAAACAAAATATTGGAGAAGAGCACCCCACTATGCAATGGTAGAGAAAGTAATGCAGATAAGGTTCAAGATAGTGAGACAACCCTATTGTTCTCCAAGAAAGGTGATAAAAACGATCTTGTAGACAGTGAGAAAACCCCACAGTCCTGCGTTGATGTAGTGTTCGAGTTACTGGCCAGTACCACTGGCACAAGCTCTTTGAACTCGCTGCCTGAATCACTTTGGCTTCTTCGGTATCAGCTCCAAGCTGAAAGGCATCAGTCAGCTATGCTGCGGCAAGAAACTGAAGGACCGAGGAAGTCCCTGCAGAATTCAGATGCGTACTTTCTTGTGCAACAGCAAGCGCTGGAGGATTTAAGCACCAAACAAGAGAAAGTTAATAATCTTGCTAAGCATCTTGCCAGCATTATGGGTACCCAGGATATTGTTTCTTGAACCCTTCTGAAGTGGTTTCAGTTCTAGACTTGTTTTGATGTGGCATTTATATGCTGCTTTGTTCCCTATATTTGCACTGGTGGCGAACTTTGATGCCTAGTGGATGTAATATGTGTAATAGCCGTGATAGCCTAGCATAAGTTGCTTGCTTATTTATTTCCTTGTTGTCTTGTTTATTTGTTTGCTTGTAGTCAGTGCAGTTCTTTTCCGCGGTTTGCTACTGGCTGCAATAACCTATTTTCTATAACTAGGCCACAATAACCATGGGCTAATATTTACTGTAGTGACACTGGGCCTCCTACGGGCCGTAGAAACAGTGGGCCTTCTACGGGCCGTAGAAACAATGGGCCTTTTACGGGTCGTAGAAACAATGGCCCTTCTACGGGCCGTATCATTAATGGGCCTTATACGGGCCATATGATCAATTGGCCAAACATGGGCCAATAACAGGCCGCATTATGGCCGTAAACGGGCTAGAGTAGGAATCATCCGTTCATGGGACGACCATAACAGACCATCGTTAATAGGTCGTATTTTATGATGCTATGAAAATGGCCCAACGTATTAACGGACCACAAATGGGCCGACTATAACCATGGGCTGAATTTGGCCCACAAGCAGAAAAAGACAGTAACGGGCCGTAAGTAAATGAATGCTGGAAATGAGCCCAAGGATAAATGGGCTATGAGAAGGCCGAAAGATAACATGGGCTGGAAATAGCCCAACAGAATAACATGCCGTTAATGGGTATAAAGTGATACACTGTTCATTACGGGCCAGTTTCACCACGGGTCGTTAATGGGTGTAAAGTGATACACTATTCATTACGGGCCAGTTTCACCACAGGCCGTTAATAGGCCAAGAGTTACATAGGGCCTCATATGGGCCAAAAGACGTCATGGGTCATACATGGGCCAGAAGTGAAAATGGGCTGGAATCATATTGGATGGCCCAAATGATGTTACTGGGCCTAATTCGGATAGGGCGTAACGGGCCTTGGGTTAGCTGGCTGTAAATGGGTTATATGCGAACATGCCGTTAACAGGCTTTCCATGGGCCGACCCGCTACCTTTTGACCAAGTCAAACGGGCCGGCCTTTTCATAGGAATGGGCCTCTGTTGGGTCGTGCCACGTGTCGATGTATCATAGGCACCTTCTGTCCAATGAGTGGATGAGATCTGTCCCAACGATGAGCCGACACGTGTTTCCTCCAGCCAATGATGATTTTACACGTGGAAAATCCCCATTGGTTGGGGCTGTTAACAGTTTATCGGATCCAAAACTCGACCCAATAGCTTAACGGTGTTCCGTTACGGTGGATGCCACATGTCGGTCACCCTTGATGAAAGCACTTCTGTGACGCGCAATTTATCGTCATGGAAGTGGACACTTCCGTGATGATAATTTTGGTAATGTCATGGAACACTTCTACGACAGCACAGGTATGACTATCTTGATTCTGTCATAAAATCGTCATGGATGTACATGCATGACAGAAAACGCGACCTACTGTGACAAACACGTATCATCATGGAAGTGTATTTTTTTGTAGTGGGAGCATGCGGCACGACCGACGCTGCTTTGGGCGGCTGGAGCAAGAAGACCAGAGGTTGAAGAAGCACTACGACCGTTGGATGGACATTGTTCGGTCACTGGAGCTAGAATCGTTCATATTGACTTAGTTGACAAAGCCCTCCATCCCCGTCAACTTAGTAGGCCCACAAGTCAGCCTCCCACCAAGGTGGGTCCCAGCTAGCAAGGGGAGTATTCATTTTTTGTGCATAATAAAGAGGCACTTCCGGTGGGTCCGAGCTGACAACGGGGGGAACATTTTTTCGTGAAATACGGTGGCCCGTCCGGTGGGTCCCAGCAGTCAGGGGGAAACATTTTTTTCGCGAAATAAGGTGGTGGCCCGTCCGGTGGGTCCCTGCTGTCAGGTGGAGGAATAATTATTTTGCGCGTAATAAGGAGGCACTTCCTTGCGGCCGCCGTGGACCCAGCTATCAGCCTCTCCACGTACAGTACTCTTCCAATGGAAGTCGGTCGTTGACCACGCCGCATGGAGAGCACCAGGGCGGTGGACGACAGCGAGGCCTAGGAAGGGAACGACGCGGAGCCGGGGAAGATGCAACAGTAGAAGCCCGCTCGGAGAGGAGTACGAGGGTTCACTGGTTCAGTTGCGGTGTGAGGCTTCCATCGCCGCAAAATAACATGGGGTGTGGGTGAGTGGAGGGATGGCCTGGCCAGCAGTGGGAGTAGTATGGGGGCGGTGAGGCCTCCACGGTAGCACAGCCGGCCACGGGAGGCAGGAGCAGGCGGCACGACCGGTGCTACTTTGGGCGGCTGGAGCAAGAAGACCAGAGGTTGAAGAAGCATGACGGCTGTTGGACGGACATCGTACGGTCACTGAAGCTAGAATCATTTATATTGACTAAGATGACAAAGCCCTTGGTACGCACCAACTTAGTAGGCCCACAGGTCAGCCTCTGAAACGGTGCACCCCAGATGTCAGGGGGAGGAATCATTTTTTTGGGCGGCCAAAGCTAAGAATATCCGAGATTGAAGAAGAAGCATGACATCCGTTGGAAAGACATCCAATGGCAACTGCTGCTTGAACTGTGTGTTGACTATAATAAGTTGACAAAGCCTTGCATACATGTCAACTTATTTTTTTAGGGACGCGTCAACTTAGTAGGCCCACAAGTGTGTGGCAGAGAACTTATAACCCATTTGTGATTTGTAAGAATGTACAACCCATTTTTGAATTCTAATGGAATTTACTATAGCCCATTTGCAGTTTGTTAAAAGTACATCCCATTTTCTAGCTAGGACGATGATTAATAATTTCGACCAACCGTTGAAGACAGATTCAATAAAATTTCCAACATTTTGATGGGATCCGAAATATTTTTATCCCGAAATTTCTAGTCGGATTAAATATAAATTTTTATTACGTAAAAATCCAACAAAACATTGCGCGCAACAATGAAAATTTAAGATTTTCAAAATCCATAAATAATATTTTATAAACTAATTTCGTGTTTGGTGCATTTTTTATAGTCATTGCCCAGTTTTTATAATTACATCCCATTTATTATTTTTCAAAGCCCATTTTCCTGTTAAGCCTAATGCATCCCTCCTAGGAAAGATTTGCAGCCCAGCGGGGCGGAGAATAACAAGTTGACCTTGCCTGGGTATTCCTCAAAAAAACGTATAGCTGGCTAGCCATTTTCATCTTGAAAAAAAATAATATCTGGGCTAGATATCTGGCCTGGGCTAGATGGGTCACAGCCCGCCCAGTTAATACCCTTCTCTCCTCTAAACGACTATGAAATCATCGCCAAGAAAAACTCTGCAGTGCTCATGCCCCAAAAACACAAATACTGCTCGAGCTGCTTGGTCCCAGCTGTCGGCCGCACCTTAGGAAATTCTCTCATTTATATTGACTACATAGGTTGACAATGGTGTGGGACCGTGATGTCAGGAAACCAGGAGGAAGCAAAAAAAATATAGTTGTACATAATAAGGAGGCACTTGCGTACATACGGCTATGGCCCTGGTGGGTCCCTCGTGTCATCCAGTCAAAATAATTTCATCTCCTGAATCCTCATGTTAATTGACGATGTTAACAATTCTCGGTGCCACGGCGAGCGCAACAACTCGAAGGACGACGAAGAGGGCCTTGCGGGCCCTACGGATGGTCTGATACAGCATGCGCTGCTCATTCAGGAAACCAGGATTATGGACACCTATGAGCACCTTCAAGAAACTGAGACGGCATGAAACGATAAGGCCGCACTTGGGAGCTCTGGTTTATTTCAAACCTGTATTAACATACAAGTGTAATTTACTCGTCATCGGAAACAACACGTAAAATACAGGCGTAATGAGACCAAGGGCCTGAGTTCTGTAAGTAAAACCGGCGGGTTACGCGTGTAATTTGAGAGACCAGTGTATATTTTACGAGCACTACTATATGGACAACATTACCAGACAATACATGCACGACGTGCGTATCATGCCATCCATGGGCAAGGCTGAAACAATAGCTAATGGCTGGATTAGCAATCTTCCGAGTGCCGTTCAGCATTTTTATCGTGTGTGAAGTACTTCTGATATTTTACTAGTCGAAATCGACCAACCAAGCGCTTCGCCCGAGACCATCTTCTTTTATTTACAAGCGTCAGTTTCACAAGCGGTTTTGGTTGGAACACGACGATCCAATCATGACCTAATATCATGAGTTGGTCGGAAGATCATATGGTTTCATGTCTAGCCTACCCGACTTGTCGTATAGGCTATGAATGAAACATAAGACGATGAACTTCTTAAGCACGGAAACAACAAAAGAGGATGATCTTCTTAACAAGCAAATCACTGGCATTAGATCGACATGCAAAACAATATGAAGCATTATTCTCAGAAGGCACAGTGAACAGCTCGTGATGCCGCATACCACAACATTCCAAGCTCAACTTTGTAATCAAACACAAGGCCTGGCATTACATAGACAATATTTAGAACAAACTCTTAACACAGGAATATCTCAGCAGAGTAACTATTTACTTCTAAACTGAACACAGGAATAGGAAAAATCAATCAACGTTGCTCACAGCAAGGGCGTCCCACTCAAAAATATCAAATGCATGTCTTCTGGCTAACATCAATGAGCAAATTTTGACAAGGTTTTCCAATTCCAATATATTAAACTAACATCTTCTTGCTAACATCAATGATTAAACTTTGACAGGCTTTTCCCATTCAAAATATGTAATGCCTATGATCGTGGAGTCCTGTCGTAGCTTCTTGTACTTGTCTGGGCACTTTTTGCCCAGTGCACTCCACATGTTGTAGAGTTGCCAATGCTCTCTGCAGACTAGTCATGTCACCAACGTCTAATAATATTATGTAAAGCTTCTCGGTCATTCCTTCTGTAATGTAGCGCAAACAGCGACTGCTTCTTTCTGCAAAGTGGAACGACCAACTGGACCCAGTAATGCAGCAGTTTGCCTTGGACACATTGGCTCCTTTTGTGCAGTTCAACTAAAATCGAAGTCGAAATAAAACCGAGCTTTAATTTTGATATCCCTGTAAGCAACAATAGGTATAAGGGAAACAATTACTGAGAAATAACGGTTGATGACTTTTACTCCCAGAAGAAAAGCATCTATTGATCTACCTTATCTTAATGGGAAACAAAGCAGGAGAGTAGCAATTCTCCATCAGTGTGATTCATTCATATTGACTCAGAAATTATCTTAACAATGCCTTGTTTCAACATGTATAAAGAACAACAAAGCAGAAAAGTACCATTCCTAAAACAATGCAACTGATTCATTTTAACAGAGACATTATCTCAACAATACCTTGGTTAAACATGTAGAAAGAACTACAAAGCAGGATAGTACCATTCCTAAAAAGTGTTGCAGTTTTGAACTAAGATTCAGTAGTTAATTAATTCTGAGAGTGGCATTGCTTAATTTTACCAGCGGCATTAGATTAACGAGAAGCACAAACAGTTCCAGGGGAGAGTGGGCGCAACAACAATATGTGCTTCCATCTACTTATAAAGGGGGTGATGCAGAGTTTATTGTAACAAAGCAACAAGCATCATGTCTGGGTTGGTCCCATTTTTGTTCACTATTTAATGGGAAAAGACAGCAATACAATGGCTTTTAAAATAGTACCAATACAAGTAGCACAACATCTCAAAGCACACTACACAATCATGTGGATGAAGGCCTGTACTGACCTTTCATGAGAACACCAGGATAAAATACGAATCTACCAACACGAATAGGAAATACAATCTCGTTTTGTGCAGTTGCACTGAAATCAAGCAAAGTGTTTCGTGTAGCGAAGCAAAATGTCGCAATAGCAACAAGTTGAATAGATATCCCTATTTAAATAGAGGCAAAAATGAATCAATTACTGGCTAATAAAGGAGGATGAAACATGCGGCGACAAAAATGGTAATCCCGCCAATCCCTAACAAGTGTTGCAGTTTTGAAATAAGATTCAGTAGTTAATTCTGAGAGTGGCATTGCTTAATTTTACCAGCGGCATTAGATTAACAAAAAGCGTAAATAGTTCTAGGGGAGAGTGGGCGCAACAACACCATGTGCTTCCATCTACTTATAAAGGGGGTGATGCAGAGTTTGTTGTAACAAAGCAACAAGCATCATGTCTGGGTTGGTACCATTTTTGTTCACTAAATGGGAAAAGAGAGCAATACAATAGCTTCAATTCAACATTTATTTAAAATAGTACCAATACAAGTAGCACAACATCTCAAAACACACTGCACGATCATGTGGATGAAGGCAAGTACCAACCTGTCATGACGCTCACAAGATCACGTATGAATCTGCCAACACGAATAGGAAATCCAATCTCGTTTTGTGCAGTTGCACTGAAATCAAGCAAAGTGTTTCGAGAAGCAAAGCAAAATGTCACAATAGAAACAAATTGAATAGATACCCCTGTTTTAACAGAGGCAAAAAAGGAAACAATTACTTGCCGATAAAGGAGGATGAAACAAACAGTGACAGAAAGAAGCATCTAACTTATCTTGGATGGAAAACAGAGTAGGATAGTAGCATTTCTAAAATGATTGCATTGATTCATATTAACAGAGAGATCCTCTTTAAACAACATTTGTTAAAAAATGTAATTTACTTCTAACAGTGGCATTGCTTCAATTTTCTGGCGGCATTCTTAGATTAACAATAGCAAAATAGCTGTATGGGACATGCCAGCACCATGTGCGTCCACACGTATAAATGGGTGATGCGGAGTATGTAGCCAAGCAGCATATATGCGTTGGTCCCATATTTGTTCTCTTTGAACCTTTTTCCTATGTGAGGGCAGCAAATCTAGTCCTGCACAAACTACTTGACCCCCAGTTTCTTTCCCTTTTCAACAAAGAGCTCGGTTCCTTACAGATGTGTGTACTAGGTTACCCCCCTTTTCCCTTTTCGACCAACAAAGCGGGTGGATAGCCAGTCTATACTACTTTCCGTCCCTCCTTTCCTCATTGAACCACATCCTAGATTCTTGCTCCAGCCCACCCCACCCTTCTTTCCTCTTTGAACCAAGACCTAGATTCGACTACATATCAAAAAAGATCCACATGAAGCTAGAGCAACGACCGTTTCAAAGAAACTTATACCTTAGGTTCGTCGGGATGTGGCAAGGCGTGCGGTGGGAGGCCGGATCTGCCCACAGTACGTACGATAGTGAGGAAGAAGGGGTCGGTGCCCTCCTGCACAAGCGCTGGGTGAAAGAGAACACCACAGCCGGCAGTGGATTGCCTCCCTCGCCGAAGGCGATAGAGTGAATGCTGCACCTCCTCCCCTAGCTATGAGGGGAGAGAGAGAGACAAGAGGCTAACACAATCTTGTTTAGATCTGGTGAAGCGAGGGTGAGAGACTACGAATATAGCAAACCCTAGCAAATGAACGCTGAGCCTCCAGCGTGTATACATATATGTAGTGCGGCGAGAGTGTGGAGAGTGCAAACCCTAGCGAACAAGCGCTGAGGCTCCAGCTTATATATATACTACTGTAGTATGGACTGAGCTCCGGTGCCTTCACTGCACTTGCTTTTGGCTGTATGACTGGTGAGCCAGCCACATTTTGGGCCCACTTGTCATAAACCCAAAGGCAGGTGCACTAAGTCAATGAAGTTGCGTCCATATAGTACTCTCGTGTATACGACTAATATATAGTGGAGTGGTTTTCTTATTCTCTCCATAACAATCGTTTTAAATTGTGTAAGTACGAGGAAACTCTTTATTTAACGTACAGTGAAGAAAACTACTACTACTTCCGATGAACTAATGATCCACGCCAATGCGTCCTGGTCGCACTTCCTGTCCTTCACGTGCGGTACACTACCCTCCCTTAAGTGAACAACCACGCATCCGCCAAATTATCGGAAATGTGTGAGAGTGTGTACAAATAAAGAATTTTAATTTCAGTTATCGGAAAGGTTTGAGAGTATTACAAAGTTTGACTTCAGTCAAATCTAATATGCGGAGTAAATAAAAATGGAGGGCTACTACATCCATCCGGGTTTTTAGTCCACACCATTTTTTAAATCAAAGTTAATAGCTGGACAAATAAAATTATAGGGGAGCTGGAGACAAAGTTGTGAGAAGGCTTAGAAATCAATACAAAACTGATGTTCTTAGTACCAACGTTGATCCTTCTTCGAGGAAACATTTGGCTCATAGCCAATTGTGTGATAAAATTGCACCAACGTGAAAGACGACTGCGTCTCCAACGCAACCAAGGTGAACTGATGAAGGATATCATCTTTGCGCGTAACAAGCAAAGAGCACTGATGGAAGACATCTTGCTTTTCATTGAAAATCGATCAGCTTCACCAGCCGACGCAACCATGAGGCGCAACCATGAGCATCGATAGGTCATCATGGTGATGCATCATCCATTTGGCATCAAGTTTGGGTGAGGCACCTATGAAGTTTGACAAATCCTCACTGTGGTCTGTTTCTTCTCAATAATCAAGCTCGAGGAAGGAAGAACCATGTGGCAGAGGACAGTGAGGCGGAACAACAATGGCCATCCAATTTTATGCAGTTGCACTAAAATTGAGGAAGATATGCCCGGGTATGGAGATACGCATCGCTGTTTCCAAAAATATAAAAAAGGGATATAGTGTTGTTACTTTGTTTTACAAGATTAGCAATAACATCTCAATTGTCAATAAGAATTAATGAAAAGTACACCAACAAACAAAAGCATCATAATTATCTTGATGGGAACTAAACCAGGATACCCGAGAAAAAAAGCATTTATTCATTTAACCAGTGATAGTACTACCACCATATGGACAATGACCGCACAACCACCATGTACTTTTTGTCGAAACAACATGTATACCTCCACTGAGGCATAAATCAGGACAACTTTTCGAGTGGCATTTCCTCTATAATAGTACTAGTAGGTGATGTTGGACCTACCGACGAACCCTAGCTACTATACATGGGGAGCTGGGGAGTAGTCGCATAGAAGAAAACCCGCACGCAGCAACCTGGGGAGTTGGACCAGTACAAGAAGTTATACCTTGGGTGGGCGAGATGTTGTTTAGGTGGGCGGGAGGGATCTGCCCACATGACGGCAGCGAACAAGGGCACGGAGGATCTTCGTCCGCGCCAGCGCCGGCTCCGAGAGGATGGTGCACATCGGCTTCCTCCATCGTTGACGGTGACAACGTCACCGCTGCACCTCCTCACTTCCCACAGCGGACGGGATTCGGCTGGATCTGTGACCACCGGTGAGGAGAGATATAGAGTGGACACTGTCATCTTGTTTTGATATGGAGAGGGTGAGAGAGCGAGACGCAAGAAACTCTATCAAACAAGAGGCTATAATAGAGTAAAAAAATCTCTCCATAGCAGTGGTTTTAAATAGAATACGTGCGTTCCCAAAAAAAAATGAAAACTGGTGGACAATTTTTTAACGTACCAAGAAAGAAAACTCGATCAAAAACACGCCCCCGCTTCTAGGTCGCGAGAGTCGTCGCGCACACACATAGAAATAGACATGCATATCCGTGTTTACGTAAAATTCCTTTTCCATCTCCATCTCCAATCATATTTGTCCAACTGGCACATTATTTATGTTGTTAATTATATAAGCAGCAATATGAACGTACAACATCTCTTGTTTGCGGACGTCTGGTCCGCTGCCACGGCCGGTCCTGACCAACCTGAACCCTCTTCATCACCCGCTCGTGCTTCCCGCCCGAAACGGTCAGTGCCGCATTCATGCCCGGCCAGAGCGGACGCGACCTCTCACTGGCGCCGGCATTGAAGGGGCGCGCCGACCGAGAGAGCATCGCCCGTGCCGCTTCCGGGTGCACGCGACTGCTCCGCGTTCAAAGGTCGCAAGAGCCGGCTACAACATGCATGTAAAAAGTTCTTGGGAGTCCGTTCTACAGCTAGCTGTCCTCCCCCAACTCATCAATCTCTTCCAGTAGTGCTAGTACTCCATGGCGCGATCCATCGACAAGCAGGCAAGAAAGTTATCGTATACTCATATACTAGGTTTGCGGTGAGTGGCATGCCGAGCGACCGTGTGGGGTTGAGTTGTGGAGGAGGGTGAGACACGAACATGACATACATAATTTAAATGTTGGTTTTGCTCAATGGCGTGATCCAACGAAATGAAACATTGGTTTCTCTCTGTTTCCATTTTTTCTCCAGAAAAACGGAAACTTTCCACTCCATTTTCATTCCTATTCCAAGGTTGCCACATTACAACATTCCAGATGTAAAGAAGAACAAGTCGACCTGACCTGACAGATTCAAAATATACTAAGGGAGAACAACTCGACCTAACCAGTCGACCACAAGAGAAGAGGATCATCTTAAAGGAGAGCAGAAGAGCAAGAAGTTTGAAGATATTACAAGTCTTTCTATACAATGTTGGTTGGCCACCCGTGATGAACCAGAGCGCATAGAGAAATACTGTTCCTTCCGGTCTCTCCATATGTGGCGCACATGCATTTCGAAACTAAAGTAGGAACATTTAGCTAACCAATTAAACATCTCTCAGATTTACTAATATCAGCATAATATCAGATTTGAATTTGTACAACTAAGCTTGTTTAGCTCGATGGGTGGAGCAGTGCTATTACGACACGGACCACGTAGGCTGATCGCAGTCATCATAAAATGGGGAAACCGTAAGCATGATGAGTATAGTGTTGACCGTGGCAGTGGGATGGCATATCTGAAGCTGCAAACCGCGAAAGGGTAGTTACCAACCGATGTTTGCTTTGAAATAACAACTAAGAATTGGTATGGGCAAGAAAGTACAATCAACAAGTGACAAAGAAATGCAATTCTTCTGTCTCTCTATATGTCGAGACATGCATTTGGAAACTGAAGTAGGGCCTTTAGCTAACCAATTAAATGTGTCTGTTAACTAATATCAGTATCATATCACAATCATATTTGAAAAACTAAGATTTGGAATTTTGCGTGTTGTGTTGTTTAGCTTAAAGGGTGGAGTAATGCTAGAAAGCACCTACACAGATCCTAGTAAAGTAGATAAAAGGGGAAAACCCTAAGCATCAAGAGTAAAATCAGGAAAGTGGAACTAGCTGGACTAGTGGGTGGCGCCCATGCTTTTCGAAACGAATATAGGAACCTTAGGTGACCAATTAAATGTTATGTGTTTCAATGATATGAGAATCATATCAGATTAGTATTTCAACACGTAAGCTTTGGGTTGAGGTCTTGAGGAGCAGTGCTAGCACGACATGAAGCACCTACGATGATGGTAGTGAATATAAAGGGGGAAAACCATAAGCTTTACGAGTATAGTGGCCATGCCATGGTGGATCTGTAGGTGAAAACCGGACAAAGCTACTTCACAACCAATGTTTGATCTCAACCAGCCACTACGATTTGGTATGGACAAGAAAAGTATAGTAAACAATTTACGATCTATTTTACGGATGAGATCAATAACTTAAGCACATATGGAAGAGTACCACCTCTCTTGCGATGCCGTGTAGGCCTCTGCTAATATGTTGAGGGTGTTGCGGGTGCGATGTCTGTCGCCGCGGGGAAGAAGACTTCAGACGGCAGACAGTCAGGTCAGGGGATAAATCCTATCGCCGTGGACGGGGTGGTCGTAGGAGCAGCAACGACAAGGTGGACGACGGCGCCGATGAAGCGAGAGGATGCGATGAAAGGATCCTGGTCCGGCGCCGCGGATGAGAGACGTCCATCTCTTGCAATGGACGATGGGTAGGGGTAGCGGCTCCGACGAGGTGGAGGATGGGGTGGCAGACGGAGGAGGCTGGCCTTAGTTGGGAGGTTGTCATGGCGCCAACGGTGTATGAATGGGGAAATGGAGGGGGAGGGTGGGGATCTCAAACTTTGGGAAGATCTTGTCTAAAATGTGGGAAAGTTATGAACTTATCCCCCGTTTAAAATTTCAGACATCACGTTGGTTGGGGATAGGACAGTAATCTCGCATCTCCCAAATATTTTCCAGTAACAATTTCACGTGAGGAGAGGGTGTTTTGCCGCCTACGGTTGGCACCCACGGTGTATGAACGGGGCTGACAGGTAGGGCTGTTGTGGCACATCTGAGGGAAGTTACACATCTGCCCCTATTAAAAATATTAGCCTACCTTGATTTCAGATGAGGAGAGTTTATTTTGCCACCCACCATGTATGAATGGGGAAATGGAGGGAGAGACACATGGCTTTCGGACAAGTTTGAATCAAATGTGTTTTACCGCCCACGTTTGGCGCCCACTGTGTATGAATGGGCTCAGAGGCCATCGTGTCATGTCTGATTGAAGTTACTAGTCTACCCCTATCAACAGCAGTGTAAATCCGGTCGATAAGGATGTCAAGTGTCAAGGGTAGACATCAATTTCCATCTCGGAAACACTTGCTTCGGGCAGCCCACAAATTATTGTGGGTGAAACTTGGGAGAATTAGCATTCACGTTTGCCCTGGGCCCTGGCAACTAAATTCAAATCCAATTTTTATTCGATTACGAATATCCACAGATAATTCTATGTTATGTTATTTATTTCTTCAAAACCACAAAAGGATTTTTTCCACCTTTATATATGATTATGATTTAGAAATGTCGTGATCTTCGAATTCAGTAAGTTGGATACACTTTGAGTCAAACAATTATTTCATCCAATACAATATGCTCACATGAAAAACAGTTTACCTTATGTCAATCATACAACTACTAAGGATTACCTCGCCTAAAAAATTCAGATCATTACAACACATTGACAACATAGGGGGTCTTACAACATAATGCATTCAGAGACATGGCACAACATGCAAGTACAATAATCTAATGACAATTTCAACTAGTATCTAAAGAGGAAGCGGGATTACCCTGGGCTTCAAATAGCAGAAACAACAGGACCTCCTCCGTCTTCAAATGCAACATTCTTACTCCCTCCAATTCTTGGGTTGCTTGCATAATGTGTGACAATTTCCAGCCTCAAGATCAAGATTACCTCATTCATGGCAGCCACACCATCTCTTTCTGCCTCTTGTAGAGCCTCAAGAACTATAATATCTATGCTTAGACTGTTCTCCAGCAGTGTTGCCTCTAAATTGCTACCACCTGGTAACATGGATGGCACTGCTTCCACAAATAGATTCTGGGCTTGTACATTGTGTCCTAGTGTGAACGACATCCTGAAAGGTTTCCACTGTACATAAGTAAGAGATAGTTATCGCATGATCTAGGCAGTAAGCTTACATGGTAAACGACATACGAATTATTGCCGACCATGGCAAGATATATTTAAATGGTTCGAAGCAACATCAGACGAAAAGAAATTAAAATGGTAAGATGAAACTAGGGATGTAAGTGGCAAATAAACGACATCTGCCAGTCCCATCTAGTTAGTTTTTGCTAGCTCCTTAGTTCATTTTCCTCAAAAAACAAAAACTCTTTTGAACTATCATTGGACTTTAATCAGTATTAAACGGGACCCAGTTGACATCCCTAGTTGAAAGGGAGTGTACCACCGCTATATTTAAGTTGCTAAGGCATCTAAGCAGTTGAAATAATCTGAGAAAGCACTTAACAGTGTGGCCTCATATAAACTACGAAGACAGTCTTGTGATGAAGTTCAGTGGAAAACTTAAGGACTCAAATGAACTAGGCATGCATTTATTTACGATAGTATAGCAGGCACTGTTGACATATTGGCCAACTCAGGTATAGCGTAACAAGTAACAAACAAGCACTCGAATAAAGCAATACAACAAAGCAGACAACTGAACTATTTGTAATTCTGTAGGATTACAGGTTGAGGGCACAAGCTAAGAAAGCAGCCCACTCGCATTACATTTCACATGTACTAAAACACACTGGCTTACCATATGTTGCTGTGAAGCCTCGCTGCTGTTGCAATGTTCTTTGAAGATATCGTCAGCATCCCGTGGTTGCAAATCTAGTTGTTGTAGTTTATTCTGCACCCTCTATTTAGGTAAAATTAATTTTAATCGCAAGAACTGGTTCGAATTGATCATCAATGGTTCATCTAAACTAATGAAAGAAGGGTGTGTGCATACACGACAATATATCTGCTTCCCTCTATTTTTGCTTGATGGGGTTTGCAGCTCCATAATTAATAGAAGCATCAAATTAGTCATGCAACTTGGGAAGATTAAGAACACACAAAAAAGTAATGAACAGAGGCTCGGAGCAGTGATGTAATAGCTAGCATCAGAAAATGTAGGGTAAAACAAACAAAAAGTAGCAGAACCACATGCTAGTTTGCTGATGTGTAATTAAGCATAGAGAACATGAAGCAGTCTGATGGAACCAATAAGTGGCATCAGAACAACACCATTATCATAAATATGGCATGCAAGAAGTAAAATAGTAGGCAATGATATCTAGTAAGTACAGTAATACTTAGGACAAAACTAAAGCATATTAACTATATGTGCACTGATATGTAATTTAGCACATGTAAAATGTTCACTGCCAGAAGTATGGCCCTACAGGTGCAAGCAGAATAACGCGTCTCATGAAAAATTGAATGATGCCCTGAAGAAATTCAAAGGTGCAGTGCTTATGCTAAGAAAGTGAACATAGGCGCTGTCCATTGGATAATAGTACCTGATTCTCGGCGGCGTATGGGTATCGTTGTCATACTTGATAGCTAAGGATCGTTGATGGTGCTCGTGTTGCGGTTGAGTTTAGGCCGGTTGTCGCGGTCGCTGAAGCGGCTTTGGTGCTTCGGTTGTGGCGCCTATTGACATACAAGAAAGCTCATCTGTGGACTGTGGTAATAAGTGAACGGTTGCACGATAAAGAAGAGAAAAACATAAGGAGTAGAAATTGAAATAACCTGATGAGGCTGCAACGTTGGTAAAGCAGGGCCAGTGGAGTTGAATATGGCATCCGTGGAGAGGGTCCGGTGCAGTGGACGAAGGCTTAGGCGAGCGCGGTGTACAGTGGTCTGTTGTGGCGGACGAGGGCTTGTATGAAGGGACAGCGATGGGGCAGACGAGGGAGTCAGTGAAGGGCCTACACTATGGTGGACGAGGGTGCCGGTTAAGCAGATCAGGTGCGGTGGACCATGATGGCGGTCAAGGAGATCTAGAGCAGTGGACATGCCAATCGCTGAAGCGGCTCTGGTGAAGTGGTGAGTTGGTAGTTGGGGGTTCCAAGGTGCGCAAGGTAGATCGGGCGGGGTGTGAGGTCCACCGCTGCGGCGGAGGACTAGATTCGGCG
>NC_041387.1:518185980-518186683 GCF_002162155.2 Triticum dicoccoides
GGGGGGTCGGGGAGGGGAAGGGGAGGGTCTCTGGGGAAGAATGTTGGGAGCAAAGACGGGAAAACAATGGAGTTACCAAAGCAGCCCTTTTTCGTTCATCTGGCAGGGGTAAAACAGGAATATCGCAGGGCTAAACTTTCGGGCGCGAGATATTTCGATGCGAGCGGGAAGTTTGAAAGATTTTGGTGCCTGAAATTATATTCTGCTCTTGTACGACCGACTATGATATCATGGCCGAGAATTTGTTTGTTTTTCACACAAAAAAGTGCAAGTTTTGAAAATCAATGTCTCCAACTCGAAACTTAGATTGTCCATTCAATTCAAATATGGATCATTTAGCTAGTACAAGCAAATACCATCATACGGTCCAATTCAAATGAAATTCCAAATGTGTTTATCCTAAATATGATGAAAAAGCAAAAATGTGTATGTGTATGAATAAAGTGGATGATTATAAATTTTGAACATGCATGTATGTGTATATCTCTAGGTTTGATATATGAATTTGAAATCAAGAAATCCAGCTTAAAAAATGACCTCCATTCAAATGAATTACAAAAGCTAATGATGGAGTTGAATTCCAAAATTCCAATATTAGGTTTGTAATTCTGGTACATCAAGGTATATCACGCATGTTCAAAAGTATTGTTATCTCATAGTCCAAATAGTGAAACAGATTGATCAACCATGAGTGCACACACTA
>NC_041387.1:518186825-518190847 GCF_002162155.2 Triticum dicoccoides
TAAAGTCCGGACCCCAATATAGGTCTCTATCACTTTGTCTCTCGGGCATGCACACAACTCTTCCCCCACTCTCTAGGTTTCCCGGCATCTCTCTTTCCCAAGCACACACACTATGTAGTGTGTATCTTTCCCATACACAGAAAACATCGCCCCCAAACGTCTATCTCCCTAGTTATGTGGTTCTCGCACACTCACCTCACACACCACCCCCACTGCAAACAAGCACACTTTGTCTCCTTGTGCACCACTCTCCTCTTTATATCTCTCCCACATGCAGACCTGCCCCAGCTCCTTCCCTATATACATATATGCTGTGACTCTTTCCATAGCTCCCTAATGTATCATCGTTCTCAATCTCGCACGTTGTTCTCTACACCATCTATTCTAGACTTCTCATGAAGTCCCTATCACACAGACGATGACTCGCTTCCCTTGCGTCTCCGTACATAGGCCAATTTCTAACAACATTAACATTGTCTCCCAATCTATACACCATTTATGGACACAAACGACCCCTCTCTGCCCCCTCTCTTCCTCTCTCTCTCTCCGTCACTAGCTCTCTCTCTCTCTCTCTCGCTCGCTCTCACACCCCTCTCCCACACACACTCGATGTCTCTTCCAAATAGTCTGCTCCCCCGCCCGCACCCATGCTATCCCGCTACTACACATGTCACACCATTCCCCCTTCCCTTATACTAGGTTTACATCATTAGTGGTCTCTCTACTCCAAATACACACACTCCCTCTCACACACAAATGCACGCACAAACACACACAAACAAGCTCCAACACCCATTTATCTGGATCCTCATCTCTCCCCATGTCCGCATGTGTATCTCACTCACTCACTCTCTGAATACGTATATGTGTCTCCACGTTACACAACACAAAGCCCCATGTACATGTCTCTCTCTATCCTCCACACACATAGACACAAAGAATCTCTTCTCATTGCCTCAGTCTCTAGACATATCACTCTCTCTCTCTCTCTCTCTCTCTCTCTCTCTCGCAAACATGCTCAACAAGAGTTTCCCCGTGAATAACTTACCCTCTATTCATCAACAGTTGTGGCAGTACGGTGAACATGAGACGTTAAAAAGAATAAATCTACATGTTCTTAGACCACCTAGTTTGACTATTAGGGCTAGAGCAAGCTGAAAGCCACTACAAGAAATATGTCAACTAGTGACCTTCTGTCAGTGCCCCTGGAAGAATTGGTCATAGATCTATGCCCATTTGAGACCAATTGGTCAAAAGCTGTTCGGGGGGCTCCAAACCCTAAACCATTGCGACCATTTTGGTCAGAAAGGTCGTAATTTCCTTACATGTAATGGTCACAAATCAAACAGTGCTGGTCCACTGCCTTATTTCTAGTTGTTAACAACCAATATAGATGGTCATAGCCTTGTAGATTGTGGTGGGTTGTGATGACTAGGCACCATCTCATCAGTTTTGCCTATGTGTCATGTCCATGTTTCAATTTTTGCCCTAGGTTGTGAAGCAACCTATATTTCTGTTATTACAAAAATTCCCCAAAAAATCTCATAAATTGTTTGGATCATATCTTCATCAAATATGTCAAAAACCTTCCTTGCATAGTTCAAAAATAACTCAACAATATTCATTTTCCTATTCTGTTCAGAGCAGCACTTTGTGAAGGAAGTGTTATTTATATATTCTTGATTTCCCTAAAAATTTGTGAAGACATTCTTCTTAGTATATGATCATCCTCAGCCAAAACTCACGCCCATTGGCCATGTGCATTTCCTGTACCGCTAATCAAACACTTGGATGCTAATTCATGTTTGAGCATAGTTCGGTCTCCTCATGACAATCTTATGTTATAATTTTCTTCCTAGCACCTACCTGGGGAGTGCCCAACCCACTAGACATGCCTAGGCCGCCCAGAATGCATGGCAACGCCATGGTCATGTGGTGACCACGCGGCGGCATGCGAGCGTATGCGCTCTAGAGTTGGGGCCTTCGGCCATCGTCCAAACCTTGATGTCTCGCCATCAACCCATGTATTTCTGATTAAATAGATAATTATATACCTAGAAATGATTTTTGGAAAAAATAAAGAGCAAACTATGAGGCACCTGCAGTTCAAATTTGACCCGCTTCCATCTGATTCGACGGGAATTTGTCTTTTTCACCAGAGGTGGATCAAAACTTTTGACACCCAACCATTTTGTCAATTGTGCATTAAATATGGCCTAGTATTTTATAAAATTGATTAGGTATAATTTTGCAACAAATATATGGTAGGTCCTTCACAAAAAAAACTCATTTCAGGCACTTGGAAAATGGAAAATGTATTTTCCGTGAAAAGAAAATGAAAACTCCCATAGGCAAAATTGTTTGGAATTCCAAGATGCACCCTTGTGCACAATATGAGATCATTTGAACAAACTATACCATGAATGTGTCCATAAGATTGATCATTTGGCTTGAAAGCCATGAATCTTCACACATGATAGCTCATTTCTGAGAACACTTTTTAAAAATAATTACCATATTACAAGTTTATTATTTTTCCTTTAAAATTGGTCACATATAATGACCCAATGCGAAGGCTTTCAAATTTTTTGATTTTTTTTGAAATTTTTATGCTTGTTTTAAAATGCGGTCAAAACGACGGGCTTGACCGTTCCTAGCTAGTGGTTGAATCTTGGATTTTTTTGGTGTTTCTCTGATTAAATAGACACTTATTTACCTAGAAATGATTTTTGGAAAAAATAAAGAGCAAACTACAAGGCACCTGCTGTTCAAATTTGACCCGCTTCCAACTGAATCAGTGGGAATTTGTCTTTTTCACCAGAGGTGGATCAAAACTTTTGACACCCAACCATTTTGTCAATTGTGCATTATATATGGCCTAGTATTTTATACAATTGATTAGGTCCAATTTTGAAACAAATATATGGTAAGTCCTTCACAAAAAAACTCATTTTGTGCAGTCGAAAAAATGGAAAATGAATGTTTCGTCGAAAGAAAATGAAAAGTTCCTTAGGCAACATTGTTTGTCATTCCAAGATGCACCCTTGTGCACGATATGGGGTCATTTGAACAAACTATGCCATGAATGTCGCCATAAGATTGATCATTTGGCTTGAAAGCCACGAATCTCCACACATGATAGCACATTTCTGAGAACACTTTTTTAAAATAATTACCTATAAGTTTATTATATTTCTTGGAAACTTGGTCACATATAATGACACAATGCAGAGGTTTTCCAAATTTTTGTTTTTTTTTTAATTTTTTATGCCCGTTTCTAAATGCGGTCAAAACGCCGGTAATGACCGTTCCTACCTAGTGGATGAATCTTGTAATTTTTTTGGTGTTTCTCTGATTAAATAGATACTTATGTACCTAGAAATGATTTTTGGAAAAAATAAAGAGCAAAGTATGAGGTAGACACAGTTCAAATTTGATCCGCTTCTAGCTGAATCGGCGAGAATTTGTCTTTTTCACGAGAGGTGGATCAAAACTTTTGACACCCAACCATTTGATTAATTGTATATTAAATATGACCTAGTATTTTAGAAAATTGATTTGGTACAATTTTGCAAAAAATATTTGGTAGGTTCTTCACAAAAAGCTCATTTTGGGCACTCAAAAAATGGAAAATGATTTTTTCGTGGATCAAAAGCATTTTACATAAAATCATTTGGTCAATTATACATAAAATTTGGTCTAATACATAGAGTTGGTAGGTTCGTGAGCACCAAAACTATTTTTTATACCTCAACAATGAAATATGCTTTTCTCCTGCAAAAAAACTTATTTTTAATCAATTACGACCTATTTATATGGTAATAAAGTCATCAAGGCCTTTATTGCATTCTGATTGGTCCATGAGCAGCTCACGCGGATCATGCCCGACCACCGTTGGATAGGCCCAGATCCGACGGCATCCCTCTTCCCCCACCCCCTCTACCCCTCATCCCTCTCACCCCCCTGCCGAATCAGCGCAGCTCCCTCTCCACTCGTCCAAACCCTAGCCGCGCCCTCCTCCG
>NC_041387.1:518191295-518220589 GCF_002162155.2 Triticum dicoccoides
CCGTGCGCCGCCGCCCCCATCGATTCCGCCCAACATCGCCGTCCCCCTCCGCTCACTCTTCTCCATGAGCCGGATCCCCACCTCCTCCGCCTCCCCTTCCACTCACTCTACCGGATTCCGCACACCCATAGCCGCCACCCTCTCCCTCCCTTAGATCTCGATTCGATCCAGATCAACATCGCCACAGCTTCCCGTCGCCAGCCCTGCCCGGATGGGGACTAGACTCTCACTGCTGCACGCAGACACAGAGGAGGAGAGGGAGTCGACGAGCGATGGCGGCTGGGACTGGCCGGGTGTTGCCACTGCTGGCCGTGGCGGTGGTGCTCGCGGCGGCGCTCCTCTACACCGCGCCCTTCTTCAAGGTGAGCGGTGCCTCATGCCCCTCAAATCTGCATGCGGCGGTATGGTGGCGGAGGCTGACGGGTGTTCATTGTTTTTGCGCGCGTGCAGGGCCTCGCCGGGGAAGGGTGCAGCCTGCTCCCGCACGACCAATTCTGGATCGCCAGCCAGCGGGTCGTCGCGCTCGGCCGTGTCAGCCCCGCCGCAGGTACTCCGCCCCTTACCCTCTCCCTCCCTTCCATTGCTCCTCTATCGTCCCGGCGTTTCATGGTGGTGTTGTACCTTCAGGCACGCGCATGGCCTTCTAGATCTTGGCGTGCGTCTTATATGTGTGTTTGATGTTGACGTCGCTTGTGGTTTTGCAGGGTTCTGAGGCTACAGCCTGGGCACCATCAGGGTATTCTGTTTCCCTGTCCTGTTTCTTTAGTGCTCAATAGTTGCTTGTGCGACTGCTACCAGTCTGTTAAGACTAGTCTTCTATGTAATGCTAAACTAAAATGGGTCTAGTTATACTAATCATTCTATGAAAGTTCAGTCTGATTTACTGGTACTCTAATAGGTACGCCTTCAGCTTTTGTCATATAAACTCTCCTGGTGGTAAATCATTTGGTATGCAATACAAAAATGTTTATGATGATTCCCATGGATTTTAGAAACCAGTCGCACTTCATGCTTTATAGTACTGTGAAGAATTTTGTTTGCTCATGCTCAGAATCATTATTTTACATATGTTACTTGTGATGTTCTGCTGTCTGAGATGTGCATGATCTGGGTGATGAAGAAAATCGTTCGGATTCCCATTGATTTTCATGATTATTACAACCAGATACTTCTGACAGATCATGCCATCTCTTGGACTACATATGTACTCCTTTATTATTGAGCAAATACTTTCCTTTGATTTTTTGCAAACCTCTTAGCAGGACTTTTTGTATCCTCTTTTTTGTGTTCTGCTGGCTGATGAGATGTGCATTACCTGGGTGATGAACAAAATCGACCGGTCATGCCATCTCCTAAAGTACATTTGCACATTTTTACTGCTTTAGACTGACTGTACATGCATTCCTTCATTGGTTATGAACCTTATTGCTCATTGCATTCTGTTGGGTTAAACTGCATGATTCCGGGTGATGAAGAAAATCGTTCGGATTCCCACTGATATTTCATGATTAGTGTAACCAACTACTTCTGATGGATGATGGCATCTCCTGTATTACATTTGCACCGCTTTATGACTGGCCGTACATGCACTCCTTGTGTTGGTCGCAACCTTGTTGCTCTTTGTGTTATATTGGGTCTTTTGCATGCTTCTGCGTGATGAAGAAAATCATTTGGATTCCCACTAATACTTCATGATTATCAGAACCAGCTACTTCTGACAAACCATGCCATTTTGTGTTCTTTAAGAGATTTTTCTCTGTTTTGGGTTTTAATTCATTCAATAGTTTGCTGGTGTTTATTTTCCTTTGAGCCTGTGATGTTATCACAATATTTGCTACTCTTAATGGGTTTATCCCACTTGATGATCTTAACCACCAAGATCTCTGAGGCTCTTAGTTCTAGTCTAATGTTATCAGTACAGTACATCCGCTGTTGCCAGATTTTCCATGGACTCTATTTTTTTATTCTGCTAGTGGTTCCAGCATAGCTCTAGAGTACATCTATTCACTCAGATTTATACATTGTTAAAATGGAGGCTTGGGAAGAACTATTTTCTTTGTAGTAATAAGTCAGGAGTTGTTTGTTGCTTCAGTAGGGTGTCATACATTATAATCATCATCTCATGTCCTCTGGGATCAAACATAGCTTTGAATTTACAAGAGTAAAGATTTATGTGAGAAGTACAAACCATGTTCGATTTTAACTAGTACAAAAATTATGCCCTTGCTATAGTGATACATTCTGTACTACACTGTTGCTTCTGTTTGCTTGCTTGATTACCTCTCTAAGGCAGCTTCGTTTTGTTCTTCTTCTTCATGTGCTACTTGCAGCATCAAGGGGATCTTCGACCGCTACTAGCAGGCCACTGGGACCAGTCTGTGGACCGAGCAGTATGAGGTTGGCTGCTGCTTCTCTATCTTGCCTCCATCCATCTTTTTCTTTAGCTGTATCACTTTCTCCTTTCTTTGATGTGGCTGATTTGCTTCGGTTTGATATCATCTAGATCTGACTAGTTTGCACTTAGTCACTAGTGATGCACTGCTGTTTTTCCTTGTGATGCTCGAGTACTGAAGAAACTTGGGTAATATGCACTGGTCTTTTGCTTATGCTCTTGTGAGTTTGGCAAGTGATTGTTTGGGGAGTAGATGTAGTGTGTGCTTATGCTCTTCTGATATTTGCAGGAGTAGTTCATTCTTGGGACATGTTTTAAATCAATAATGTCCTCATTGTGTTAAATCAAGCCTTGTAGAGTACAATATACATAGTAGACTGTTTCTGAACGTGTTAAATCAACAATATGTATGTGTTACTGTATCCTAGTAATTCTGCTGTGTCACTGTATCCCAGTAAAGCAAGATGCTTGTTATACTCATGTTCCTGATGATATTGGTGTACACTCAATTTGGTTATTTCTTCTAGTTCTGCTACTAGTTGCCGTGTACTCCTAGTGTTGTAGTTGCTGTGTAGTAATACAGAAATATTAATGCTCAAATATGATGATCTGGCCTGCACCGCACCTACAGTTTTCATTTCTACGATCAATTTAGAGAGTTGCACATGTCAGTATATTGTATACTAAAAAAATCCTAGCTAGTGAGAACATTTTAGTCAATCCATGTACGCATACTGGTTAGTGTTAGTCATACTATTTATGTACATCTCATTTGCTGTCAATTCTTGCTTATAAGTTATTGGATCCCTCATTGGCTACTGTTTGATGTTCTTTACACATCCTTATTCTTATATGTTCATTGTTTTTTTTGCACAGGTGAAGTGCGAATCAAAGTTCGAAGCTGTGAAGCATATCAACAAAGACTAGCATATTATGTGTTGTAAATGTAGGCAGTAGTAAGCTTATCTGGGCTGTAGTATATTGTAACATTTGTAATAGACCAATGCCGTGTTGTTTTGGACGAATTTCATTTTCTATTTGGATTGTTTGAAATAATGATTGTGTATGTGATTTGAATACCCGTCAAATGGAAACCTGACAAGGGGGTCCAAGTTATAATGGTTGTTTGACAGATTTTGAAATTTTTGATGTGTGGGATCAATTTTGTGATAAGCATGACAAGTGGGACCAATCTGATTGGTGGGACTAGTGGCAAAAAAAGGACGAAAATAAAAAATCAGTAGACTGTAAAAGGCTGCATCTTAGAAAAAAGGCCGAATTAATGGCCCAAGCCCATGTAGCTACCGAAAATTAACAAGAAAAAATACATTAAAAGGCCGAATTGTTGGGCTAGGCCCATGTAGAAAACCGAATTGGACCGGTCTGAATCTTGTGCCACATCAGCTTGCCATGTTGGATGCCTACGTGGCCTGGGGAGGTTACTAGTGACCAAAACGCCACAGTAGACATATTTTGGTCATAAACATCTACGACCATTCCAGAAGAAAGGTCAAGAATGTCAGTTTACGATGGCCAGCTTTTGACCTTCTATTTTTGGTCACAAAAAGGTCGCAAATGGAAAACAGTGACCTTTCAGTGACCAATAGTCAAGGTCACAAGTTGACATATTTCTTGTAGTGAGCGCGCCGCCGTCACCCCCTCCTTATCGGCGACGGGAAAACCTTTGTTTTACACAGTCGAGAAGTCATTGTGCTAAGGCCCCACATGCTGAGGCGTTGAATAGAATGTAGATCCTAGTATATGGAAACAAGTATCTATAATACGTTTCTATCTCCATACCTATATTTCCTCTCTTATAAAAAACCGAGTTGGTGATGATGGTACGCGTGCCATCTTGCAATATAGACTGTCCGTTCTATATCTGAAGGATGGAAATTAAGCTAAAAGATACCCGCACCTCTCTCCACATTTGCAGACAAGGCCTTCCCTCGTTCATCCTTATCTCCAACAACCTCATTGTTGAGCTATTAAGAAAGGAAGCCTCTGGAACAAACTGGCATGGTGGCTGCTGCCGGTGTCGTCCATCCCCATGCCTCTGCTCAGTCCGACCACCAATCACCACAACGCCCCACTCCTCTTCACCTTATCTCCTATTTCTCGAGATATCATTAGTTTTTACACATGGGATTACTCTCGCATGGGTCAATCACAACAAGTGTTTTATAAAAAAATGCATCTTGATGTTCCGTGCAATGCACGGACATCTTGCTAGTACTCCCACAGAAGACTAAGTTGGTGATGATGGTGTGTCTGCCATCCATCATTTCTGACCATTAGATCTACATCAAACGACTGTGAGGTAAGTTGTTGCCTTTTCTCACCAACATCCCACTTCTCTACTAATTTGCAGAAAAAACCCATAATTAGTATCTTAAAAGCAACCAGATCCCTCCCTCACCTCACCAAAACAGCCCAAGGAATATATTCTGATTGAAACATAATATATCTCTAGTGATATATGTATATCAAAGTTAGAGTGTTTTGTATCAAGTTTGTGAATAAGTATTATTCTAATTATGATCCATTGCAATGCACATGAATATTGCTAGTATTTCCAACCATGCAAAAAAATTCCTAGTATTTCCAGAGTTTCGAGTTTTCCATCAAGATATTAATCACTCATGGTTGATATTTACTGTCAATCACGTACACATATGCACTATGTAACTAGCCTTGCTTATTGGCCTCCAAAGCTTAACTTTCACTCCTACTTACAATATATGGAGTATTTAACAAAAAACTGCCACTTTCAACCAGCCATAGGAAGAAAATATTGTACAAAAATAGCAAAAACATACCCAAAATTTCTTAATCCACGCCAAACACTACTACCTAGTGCCGATTAGGCTCGTTTAAACCCGTTTACGAAAGGGTTGGCCCACACGTCCGTGCTGACAAGGCAGCTTAAACCAACACATTTTGACCATTGACACGAGGGACCCACATCTGACCTTCTATCCTGTTATTCCCCCTCAAATCATTATTTTTCCTGAACATTACTTCAAACAGTATTGATGCGTGCTCGTTGGTGGCGCCAGTGATGAGTGAGTTGGCCGCCGCACCGCCGGACAGGGCGGACGCCGCGCTAGCCCACGGGTTGGCAGGCTGGCCCAAGCAGAACTCACGAGTGAGCAAGCTGCCGCGCTTGCCTTCGCTCGAGCCAGATGACTGGCCTTAGCGCGGTGCGCGCGAGCAAGCCGCCATGCCGCCGTGCCAATCTAGCTAGCAAACCTTTCAGACAAGTAGCTAGACAGAGCTATCTTGGCTAGCTAGCGGCCGCGAGCGCCGAGCGGAGCTGGCATCCGGGCTGCTGCAAGATGGGCTCCGCACCGCCGGCGGTTTTGACCTTGCCTTCTGCTGGCGGCGGTAGCTGCGTCCCATGGCCGAGGATGACTAGGTGGACGGGCGAAAGTAGGATGTCACTCGGGGATTTTTGTGCAGACTGACATGTAGGTCCCACAGGTCATAATGCCTAACTTCCCGGTCGAATAGAAGGCGTTGACTTAAGGGCGACATGGGTTGAAACGTGCCTATAACGGCACTTTGTAGAGTAGTGGTTTCTTGGTAGGGGTGGTTAGTAAGAGCATGTACAATGGTTGATAAGGTAGTCTTATCTTAAGTCAGCCATGTATGCAAGTGGTAGTAGTTTCTTGGCATTATTAGTGGTTCTTGTAAGGAACAATGTACTACTAGCAACAAAAGGCAATTCTAGGTTGCATTGTACTCCAACGAGTACTACTAGTGGGTGTGGGGTGTATACCTCGTTTTGTGGATTCGATCCAGGCCGAACGCATGGCGGCCTTTTTGTTAAATAGTAACTTCGCCGTGAGCCAATATTGTACATGGGTGCACTGGATAGCCTAGCGACGTGAACGAGGTTTCCTTCCCATCATCTCGTGGATCGCGTGCTCGCCCTAGCCGTAGCTCGTTTGCAGCTTCCTCATCAGCTAGTAGAATATTTAAACTAGCGCCTCCCAATTAAGCCCGAGGAGCCAGAAAAGCTTGGCAGGGCATTGGGAACTGTGCAATATGGCTTTGTACGTAAAGTACTACTAGTACTCTACTACTCTATAGCTTGTGGCATTGCACGCATGGACTTCACTCCATTATCGGCTCTATAAAATAAATTCCTCTTGACGTGATTTTTTTTGAAACGGAGGCAAAAGCTTTGCCTCATCTCATTCATAAAGAAGGAACTAATAACAAAGTTCGACGAGATCCATTACACCTCCACAAATGGAAGCAAAAAGCCTAGTCTCACTGTATCAAATAACTCAAATGTTTTGCCCCTGCAGTAAACGTTGACGATAAACGGGATGCTAGTGTGTGCGTGAGAGGAGCCGTTGAGTAGGCCAGCTACGCGCTTGAATAGAGCACCGAGAGTACCCACTACGTAGGTGTACTTTCCCTGCATTGATAGTACAACGATGGTTCTAGGGAACAATGGTACCCTACACTTACAACTGTAGCTCCTTGGCCCTGAGATTCAAGAGTTCAAAACGGGTGCACTATACTAGAAGTACAGTACTCCCTCCATTTTTATATACAAGGCCATAAACTCATATTACAGGTACCAAGATAAAATTTAATGCATGCTGTGCAAGTCAATCTTTTCTTTTGTTTACTGGGATCATTAATACACAACATGCATGCAAGGAAACTGAGTGGAGAAAGTAGGTAGTCATTATGATGGCATGCATGCAAAATGTATATCCCATAGTGGCCTTGTATAAGTAAATGGAGGGAGTACATCGCACTACTAGTTGAGAAAGTAGTACTAGTACTACTACAGTACGAGTACGTAGTAAATAATAGCCTCACCCCTTGGCTAAGGAACGATCTACAGTTGGAAGGGAGGAGGCCCTGTGATTACTACGCTCTTATCCCCTCCTTGCTAGTTCCCCTCCCCCCGAAGAGAAGGCAGTTCGTTGCTGCTCCCATGGATTCGCTAGGCGGTTCTCTGGGAGAAATCGCACGCCACTCTGACGTCCTCACCGCCGCAAGACTCGGTGCTTCCTACACTAACTTTTTCAAGACGGTGCTTAAATAGGCTTGGGAAAAGGCCATGCTTGTTGGTCTTCCATGCGTCCTCGAGGAGAAGGTTCTTCTATGGGACAATCCTTCGAATAGTCCACCGCTCCGTGGCCATGGTTGCATGTTGACTCCGCTAGTGTTGCCGACGTTGAGAGGTAGTCGGATTTTGTCCGACAAGCAGGTCAGTCATGGAGTTTGATCATGTAGTACTTCGTTATTCCATTTCCATCCCGTAATTTCTCCACTGCCTACCGTCTTATATATAGGTCTGGGCCGGTGCCAACGAAGATTGGCTTGCATACCTCCGGCTGGATACCACCATCATTTTGCACAACATCCACAATAGTGCGTCCGTTCCCGTAGACCCCTTCTCCACCATTGGGATTGGCCTTCCAGACTAGCGGGGTTTGAATACGTATGATGATGCCTACACGAGATTGAAGAAGACATCAATTGCAGACCTGCCTACAAAGCAGCGCGGCTACGATGATTACTATCTCATCGCGGTGTTCGAGACAAGGATTGCCATCAATGCAAGAGGCAGTAACAACAGATGCCGGTGCATGTTGGCGGCGGCAGATTTGTACCCCTACATGTTCGAAGATGCCGTGTGCCATCTAGGACACATCTTCGCGGTGACAAGCTAGGGGACTTGCTTCATCTTGTTGCCATCCTACGGTACGTGAGATTACAAACGGAATGCACAAATCATCATTTGCATCCCTAACGGTACTCCATTATTTTGTAGGGACCAGTCAGCCCCCGATCAACATAAGATCGCCGATCCTGGATGTGCATTTGCATCCACGATTCGGTCTAACCTAGAACCTTGTAGCTGACTTTGGCATATTGGGATCAACTATCTTAACCGTCGTTACCCATGGTACCACTGATGTGCAACATGGTCACACAATCTACCACGATCGGACCGTCACCATCTACCCAGGTATTCCATTTAGTATTATATTTTTTAACCCTCTCGCCTTCTCTTTCATTGTTGTACTACTTACTAGTACTAGTAGGAGTACTTTTTACCTTGGAGGACGAGTATAGCTAGATAGGCCCTTGAAGACTTGAACCCACTAGCTGCCACCATTTTTGTTTTTCCATGTCTTACTATCTCATCCATGTAGCCAAGAGTGGCTATATATAATAAGCCGGTTATTTTACTTCCTCTATACCGGAGTAGTACTATTTGCTGCACAGTATTACTGACCACAATATTTGAGCACAACATTATTATGCATGGACCTTGACTATGTACATCACCATGTGTCTAGATCTGAGATGCCGCGTGTACCAGATGAACGGCGCCGAGTTCGACCCTTGTGATGCTATGTGGGTGCCGAGGAACACTCTTGGAGAGTACTCGATTTTCATTGGGGACAACTACCCCATTGTGAAGCGGATGCCACCTTCCGTGCACAACACCGAAGGCCTGCCGTTCATGAAGCATGGTTGTGTCTTCAGTGTGCACAACCGGATGAACGACATGCTGGGACACGCTATCCCTGATTTATGCCGCTTCAGCTTGGATGAGTCTCCATCATGTGGAACCAGACTAGAAAGCTACGACAATGATTCCCGTTGCCCACCGCTATGGATCGTGCCATCCATGAAGAACACCTGGGACTGGAACCTGGAGGAGGACATGTAGCCCATCCATAATGTGTAAGTGGAGTATGGTAAATTGTGAACGG
This sequence comes from Triticum dicoccoides, assembly GCF_002162155.2. Taxonomy (NCBI): domain Eukaryota; kingdom Viridiplantae; phylum Streptophyta; class Magnoliopsida; order Poales; family Poaceae; genus Triticum; species Triticum dicoccoides. Next base: position 518,200,443 of record NC_041387.1, read on the forward strand.
TAGCATTGTGAATATATGTAGACTAGTCATGCACAGATTTATCACATGAATTGGAGATGAACTTGTGTGGCATACTGGCATTTGTCCTTTAGAATTTTATTACTAGTAAATGTGTTATGTGTACGTGCAACTTGTGTGGTTGTTGCACGGGCTCCAACACGCTCTTTGAGAAAAAAAGGTGGCACAACTTTGGATATAGGTGACGTGGCGGCATCATACAGTAGCATCATTTGCTATAGTTGTAGTATACTCCTACTAGGACGACAACTCCTATAAAACCTTGCGCTTGGCTCTTTGCCTCTTCGGGAGGTTCAACAGTTCGTACTCATGTGAACCTTGCACTTGGTTCTTCGCCTCTTTGGAAGGTCCAACAATGATGATATTAGAGTACAATATGCTTCTGGCAATCTGACACCAATTGAACTGCTGCACATCCACCACGAGGGAGAGGGCAAGGGAGAGGGAGAGAGAGACGGCGCTGTAGTCAAAACCCTCTCCTTGTCCTGCGAGCCACCGTACGTGTGGGCGAGGGAGAGGCGTAGTAAGTAAGCTTCTCCTTGTTCAGTGAGTTGACGGGACACATGAAAGCAGTACTAGTACTAGTCTGTACTGCGTCCTTTTCAGTTAATATGGCTTAATTTGAAACGAGAAAATACACTGGCGGTCAACATATGTAACATTACGCTCTTTACGGCCACTATATATAGTTTTCCGATGATTATACGATCACTAGCTCATCGTAGAGCACCGTATTGCACCCCGACCACATAGTCGACATGTCACTTTGTTGACTGGTTAAATTGTCACCTGGTTTCTGGGTCGCACCTGTCAGTTGGAAAAGCAAAGAAATCAGTTAAAGAAAACTTTACGCAAGCGCGACAGGAGACCAACACTTGTGCACGGACCACCCTGGATGTGTGTGTGAGTGCATGCACGTGTACTCCCTCTGTCTTCCAACAAAGAGTGTACATCGGCTAAAAAACAAAGAGTGTACATCTACACTTCCAATGCATTTAGCCTTTAATCTAAATTGATATTGATTGGCTAATGCACCAACTTGTGCTCTAGGTATAGGCTACATGTCTATCCTTAATTATAGCATGCAACAACCTTCATTTAATTTTCTTCTCTGATCAGTGGTCGCATGCACACATAAGTCTGCTACTTTTGGGCGTTAATTATGCCCTGGTCAATGTGTAAATCTCTAAATGTACAGTCTTCACGGACATAGGGAGTAGGTTGAGCACTTGAGCATGAGCGTTTGTGTTGCGTCGTGTGCTGTGTGCCCCATGGGTGCGTGAGTGTTGCGTGCGTCCATGTGTATGTGTGAGTGTTGCATGTTACATGCATGAGGCTTTTACTCCCTCCCATTGACATGTACATATTTCAAGATTCCTCTGTTCCCTCCATATGGTGATACTCCCTCTGTTCCCAAATACGGAGTAAAAGCATCCCTCTGTTCACAAATATGCAGTATTTGTCTTTCTAGATATTTCAACAAGTGACTACGTACGGAGCAAAATGAGTGAAGTGAGCGTAGAGGCATAGGGATATTGTAGATAGGAAGTCTTCGCGATCCATTATTCCCCATCTCGGTCAAAGAGAACTATTCAACTAGTCTTCGCAGTGAAGTGACAATACACGCTGCAGCAGATGGGACACTTAATTAATAAGCTGAACTAGCGTGTTGGTGTTACTAAATCAGCCTTACCCAGTACTGCCATCATGTTTGCCAGTAGAGCATGCTTTCGCAAATATGCCTACATAGCTCTATCCTCCATTAACTGACATATGTGCCCTCTTGAGGTAGACCCACATGTCATCAGTGTAACTATTTACACTTCGAAGGACGGTATATCCTGGTAGTAGTACTAGTAGAATTGAGATTTAATGCACGTTCTTCCCCGTCTTTCACTCTTCTTCCTCCTCTCTTCTTCTTCCTCCTCTCTTCCCCATCGTTATCCGCACACCATTTCCCCCCGCTCACTGCTCGCCCGCCCGCGCCATCTTCCTTGGTAGCTCGTGCTCACCATATCCCGCGCTCATTGCTCGGCCACACGAGGAGAAGCTTCTTCGCTCGCCCACCCAAATCCACTTCCTCACTAGCTCGCAGGCACCGAAAACCCCAATGGCAAAACCGACTGACACACAGAGCCGCGATTGGAATTCCCTCCCTGATGTTCTCTTGGAGCAGATCTGTAATCATATGGACCTACTCAGCACTGTCCATCTGGCCGCATGCTTGGTGTCTTTGTACCGTCTACTCGTCTGCAACTGGCCGGCTCTTTTCAAGACACCCTGCTTGCTAATGCCCGATCCTCGCAGGTGGCCCAGACACCGACTTGACGATCCTACGGAGGTTTCCGTGGTGCCCCTTGACATGCTAACACTACCCGTCCACCTTTCCTTCATGCGCGGCCACTACTGGGCGGGCATGAAGACCAACTAGATCGTCCTCATCCACCAATCCGGTAGTCTGTGGCATCTCATGGATATCTACACCCAGTGAGAGATCACCCTTCCATCGTTGGATACCACCGCCATCGAGCCTCGCAGCCCGCCAGACACTCCTGCCTACTATTCACGAGACGCGTCAAGCTTTTGGCTCGACCTCTGTTTGCTGAAAGTTGTAATCTGCAAAGTGCCCATACCATCAGAAGACTACATGGATTACAAGCTCATTGCCTTGTTCAACATGAGATTAGTCTATCTGGAATCTGGTAGCCATACATGGTTATGACTCATCATCAATCCTGTTAAGGCAACATTTCTGTCTGATGCTATAGTGCACAATGGCATCGTTTACGCGGTCGACGCACTGATTGGCTGCCTATACTGGTGGAATCTATCGTCGTGTAATTGTTCTATCTCATCTCATCTTTACCTTATGAGTATGACTGCTTGTTCATTGTTACAAATTTAGAATAGATAGTATGTCGATAACCACATCATTGCTATATGTTCATCTCATTTCCTAGATTTTTATGACCACACATGTTATTGTTAGAGTTGATATGAGAACAATTGGCATCTAATGATTGTTAGAATAGATATTATGAGCATAACCTCATGATTGCTATATGTTACTCTCATTTCCAAGATTTTTATAACACCGCATGTTATTGCTTAGAGTTGATATCAAAACAGTAGTAAGTTCTATCGTAGTATATGAGTAGGCCCTGTCATAGATGTTTTCCTCTCATTGTTACATGATGTTTGAACCATGACATATTGCAAGAATATGAAAGCCATTGGCTTATTTTTTAACTTGGGGTATGATTATGACCACGACATTGTAATTCTCTGTTTATGATATGTGTCACTGTTATAATAATCTTAATTCCACACATACTCTGAACATGATTGTTTATTTTTGTCCTTTCAATCTCCAATTTGAATTGTTGCAGCAGACGCAAATGCGCTGGCCTTCATGATTCCAGGACCTGGAATCATACAAGCCAATGGGTGGTGGTTTATCGCTCGTTCAGCTGATGGCAGTCATTTGATGCTCATTCCCACGTACCAAATTGACCAAACCATTACATCAAACCACATGCAGTACAATGCCTGGTGCGTTCATGACATTGATGGCTATGGCTGCTTCGTGTTTGAAAAAGACCTCAGTTCCGTTGGGCTAGGCGTATTCAACTGAAGGTGGGTTTACAGCCTCGGCCACCACTCCATGTTACTCGGGCTTAATTATCCGATCATCCAACCAATCATCGATCATATCACCGGCGATGATTACCGTGCTATGCAACTTCCATTCGCCAGGAGGGACTGTGTTTACACATCATACCATGGGTTTCATGAATCACCATATCCAGAGATTCGTCGACACAACTTGTTGGCAGATAATCTTCAGTGTGTGAAAGACATCAAGCTTCCATGCGATGGATGGCTTGTGCAAACCCGACATACGGTGATGTGGTTCATGCCAACAGCAAATTTGCACTACTTGATTCGTATTGATATCTAGACTAAGCCATGTATTCTGCTGCTGTAGCACGACCCTCTTTTGTTGGATATTATGTATTGTTGTTAGTTTGAAGCACTCCTCTGGTTTGAAGGATAGATACCTTTCTAGGATCAAGTGCATCCTAACTCACATGCATAGGATATACTGATAATGATAATGGGTAGGATGCATTTTTCATATATATATATATATATAGAAACTCTATTAATAACCCAGGGTGAAGAATAAGTAATTCTTCACCCTGGTCGATGGACTGAACCAGAGGTCCAACAACCAAGCCGCCGTTCGATTGCAAAAAAGCACACCGCCCCTCGCCGTAAAATTACACCAGAGTCGTGCGTTGACTAGAACCCAGCCCACCTCCCCATCCTTATCTATCTGCTACGAACTTCCCTAAAAAAGGATATCTGCTGCGAACGGTTTTCGGCTGGTTGGCTCGACGTCGTGTTGGTCCCTGAGAAGATGGGCGGCGTGATGTTCGGCGGCTGCCTAGGTCATGGGCCGCGCCGTGGTTGGTGATGGCGCCATGGCGGTGCAGGCTCAACGGCGTGGTGCTCAGTGGCAGTCCATGGCTTCGGTGGTTTGGTGAGATCTCCGGGTTCCTCAGTACCAGGTTCGTGCCCTACGCCGGCGACGGCGGTGCTGCTCCATTTGTGCCCTTGCCAGGATTTGTGCCCCTGTAATTCTTCTCCCGTCCTATCCCAATCCAGGATTATACTTTCCCTATCCATGCAGGAACCTAGGCATATTATTTATGCAATCCCTCTGCTGGGTTTGTGCCTCTGTAATTCTTGTCCCGTCCTTGCCAGGATTTGTGCCCCTGTACTTCTTCTCCCGTCCTTGCCAGAACTTGCCGGCTGCAGCTGCAGCTGCTGCCTTGGTTCTAGATTATGGCACATGTATTTATGCATCCCTCTGCTGGGTACCTGAATGTTTACTCGTTTATGTTTCGGTGCAAGTTTTAGTACGGCCTTTGCCCGATTTGATAATGTCCTCCTTCCTATATCATTCAAGATTGAACAGTAATTTGCATGGCCATGGTGATTTGGTCCACGAGGTGGAAGATTAGATGTTGGCGACAAATCAAGAAAGGGCTTCTTTCCGGATCTGATGTAAGGCTGTTTCTAGCCCTCCTACTAATCTCCTATATTCCATAAATGGAGAGCTACCAACGCTTTTGTGTCTAATGACTCCTTTGGTTCAGCGGCTTGTGTCTCATTACTCCTTAGTTTAGTATACCAATATATATGCTGCATTTTCTGTCTTCCATGGTTCAGTAAATGTTAGTTATTATATTAAGAAATAAGAGATAATTAGTTTAATCATTCTTAGATCTATGTAGGTTAGAGGTCTCTTGATCGTACCGATAGAACTAGGCTGTAAAACGTTGGATGTAAGATAAGTGGGTTCATGTACTAGTTTTGGGATTTATATTAGCTTCAAGAGAACATTTTAGCTCAAAGAAGACCAAGAGGACATTATAGATTGTACTGAGATGAGAAGAAACTCAGGTCTGTAGGTGCAGAATCAGGAAGAATTATAATGGATTTTCCCATTTGAATTGGCTTTCAATGAGTTATTGGCAGATATAACTTTTGTCTTCTAATATTTCAGTTCATAAAACATATAGGGTAACTAGTATTACTTTTATAGTTCAGTCCACTTTTACTCCTACAACCACACGCTACGCCACCGCAACACACGCACACACCCAGGACGGGATACAAAGGCGCTGAGCGCAGCAACACTACTCCTAGCACTACCGCCCCGAAGATATGAAGCTACATATGACGAACCATGCGCTCCAAGGCGGCGCCTTCAGGAAGGAAACGACGCCGGAGCACCGCCACCGCCCGATCCAAGGATCAAAGTTTCCCTCGGAGCCGCATGACGGGCAATGAGAGCTGCAACGACGCCTTCAAGAAGGGAGCGATCTTCGCCGCCGCTGGTCCGTTCGAAGATAGAGCAGGTTTTCACCTCGGCCAACATTCACCGCCACCGAACGCCACACCCCGGCAACCACGCCGCCCACACGGCCATGATGAGCGGGCAGCACCAAGGCGCAGGCTTTGTCCAAGAGCATCGTGCCACCACCACCACCAGGGCCGCCGCCCCAGCATCCAAGACCTCAACACCACCTCACCCATGACCCGACGCACCCCAACGAAAGAGACGAGCAGAAAGGTCCTACCTTTCGCGCCCCTGGGCAACCCCCAGCATCGAGAACTAATAGGTTAGCCAGAACCGGCATCCACCGAGCCATCCTGCTACCCTAAGCGCGAGATGAGCTTGGTCCTGCAGCATCGTGCGCGAGACGCCCGATCCTGAATCCATTAGTTTAGAATCTATTACATTTCTCATTTAGGATTTCATGGTCCAGTGTTAATTTTCATTGCTCCAAACCAATCATTTGCAGTTGCTTGTTTTAGAGATCCAAGTTCTGTGTCAGATTTCGGCCGGCAAGGTAAATCCTTCCAGCTGACGAATATTATGGACTTACAATCTATGCAGTCGTCTCATAGTTATTACGACCCTACTTTTTTATCGAATTTTACTCCATTCAGCCTTTTGTATGTCCTTCAGAAATACGGCGAGCTTGTTTGGGAGGTCAGGTCCACTTATAAGCATTTGTGCATTAAAGGTTGATATTCTAAAGATGCTCGTGCTGAGATACAATGTTGGCTTGTAATGTGCCTAATCTATATTAATTAATTTACTGACGCTGACTAATCAATGACTTGCTAAACAACTTTTCATGTATAAATAAAAGAAAAAATTGGCTCACTTGTGCATCGTCTTCTGGATGTAAGTGTTTTCTCTTATTATTTTTCATCTTCACCATGATATGCTCATTGGTTTTCTTGAGATATTTGTTCAAGGGAATCTTTTCAAAGGATTGTACATTTTTGACATTTTTTTCAAAGAATGACACCTTTTGTGATAATTTTCTCATGTGATATAGGTTGTCTACGACTGTACGTTACATTTATATGTGCAGTGTCTCCCCTTTAATTGATTGGTTCAGTTATTCAGCTCTGTTTTTTGTGTATCCCTTGTGTTGGATGATTTTTTTCCATCGCCTCTTTGTTCCTATGTGATTTAAATATGTTCATAGTTGACATTCACCAAAAAATTGTAGATGTCAGAGATAATGTGGGGGTCAAAGCACGGGCTAGCGAGAGCTTTATCTACAACAGAACAGTTGTTGAATGGTTGAACTTTCCTCCATGATATTTCTTTAATACGCCACCTCTCAATTTTATGAAAACAAGAGTTGACGTGATTGTATATTGACCACATTTTATTTCTATATCCTTGGCTCCTTGCACATTGTTCGTATAAATTATTAAATTCCCAAGAACCCATTTTGTTCCGAATAGCGAATTCACAATCTTTTTCTTGGTTGTCCCATAGCGATGCTACTACGAATCATATCGTGTTGCAATGTTTGCAATTTGTATTAAAGCATCTGTCAGTTGAACTAACAAGGATGCAGCCACATTTGCAGGCATATACACTGATGTAGAAGGATGCAGAGATGGGCACACAACAATGGAGCTAATGCTTCTATGAACATGGTCAATCCCTAAGAGCAATTTTGTTACCACAGCTGGATTCTGCTAATACTGGAGGTGTCAACCTAAATGCACATATATGAAACTGAACGACAGTAGTCAAACACCATTTTATCTACATTGTGTAATTTTCCACATAGATTAATTACAATATTTATTCTATGGACATGAGGCCACGATTTGTATCATTTGGTTACAGTTGTTATGTTGTGTGATTTTTCAGTGATCAATATAATGCTATCTGCACAACTTAAAAAAAAATGATATCGGCATCGAGATTTCTTACGTCGACATATGTTTATTTCACATGGGCATTGAGAATTCTTACCTTTGTCAACCGTTGGCCGCACACATCTTTATGTCCGACTTTTTAGTTTAGGTTTGTTGTTTGCAATATCCTCATATTTACCTCGGCTGACTTTTCTGCTTTGAAGTCGCTCCAATATTCCAACTTCAGCGAGAGATTTTAGGCTAATTTACGTTGGCTCCATTGTAGTGTTTTTTTCTTTCAAAATGACTCTAGGGAAGTACCTGTACAATGGCTGGGCATTTTGGGCATCCCGTAAAATTACATTGTTATGGAACAAATCTTACGTTCATCTAAGTAGTTCCAAGACGTGTGGGCTGTCCCCTAAAAAAATGACGTCTCGGCTAGCAGGGGATGGGAGCCTCCGTAACCTTACTTTCACTCAGAAGAATCTTATGTCCATAGCGCTGGTGATTGCCAAACTGATTCGTTCGGCTGAGGTTGTCCCTGCACCGGCGCAACAGATGGGGTGGGGTGAGGAATAACTATTACTCACCCTGGTTTAAATTATTCATCATGTCCACACATTGAATTGACGTGACAACACGCTGCGCGTGAGGTGACACAAGAATCCCGGCGGCTTGTTCGGGTATTCTGGACTTCAGATTTGGAGTACCACTTATCTGTCGAAATCTTTCATCATTCACTTAAAACAGTCGATTGATCATACAATTGAGTACCATATAACTGAAATTAACCGATGCAAGTCCAAGAAGGATTGGCCGGTGCTGCCGGCTGGCATCAAGTTCGATCCCACGGATGAGGAGCTGATCGAGCACCTTGAGGCCAAAGTCAGTGCTAACTGCGCGAGATCTCACCCTCTCATCGATTTGTTCATACCAACCATCGACAGCAAGCACGACATATGCTACACCCATCCTGAAACTTCCATGTAAGACACTGATCGACTGTCTATTTGCACAAACATATTCCTTTATTTATAGCTCTATTTTTATTTTTAGACGCAGACCTATGGAAGCAATTACAATTTGACAGTTAAAAAAAAGTGAAACAAGTGACTACAATATTCCAAAGATGTTATGAAATTGCCAACAACATACACTAAAACATGTATTCGACAATACTGTAGGTATCACACTGAGTGGTCTAAACAAGCATTTCTTCCAGTGCAATTCTAGGGCGTTTAAAAGGGGCATGTGGACGCGTCACAAGACATAGTCGAAGTACGGCATGCACGTGATGTGGCACAAAACCGGCAATACCTTGCCGGTGATGGTCAACGGCCAGCAGACGGGCTGCAAAAAAGTTCTAGTGCTACACACCAACAAGAACTTCGACCAGCAGAGGACCAACTGGGTGATGCACCAGTACCACCTCGGGACCTGGAGCAAGAGAAGGAGCGGGAGCTGGTCCTCTGCAAGATTTTCTACCATACGAACACTAGGGCCAGGAGTAAAAACATTATAAGTTAGTTCGGTATTGGTACTTGTACTACCTTGTCGTCCACAAGTTGGTATTGTTGTTAACGATCTTTCGGTATGAACTTGGCATTTTCTTCTAACCATCATGCCGAGGGTCGACGTGGATATAAAGCTGAACCAATTATTTCGAAATGAATTTTCAGGCACCTGATTTTTATTTGATGGGTAGCATAAGCACCTGTCGTTCGAATTTCTAGTTCTCCAAATTTTTCGAAACAAGAGCATGCAGTTATTATCACGATGAAAAAACAATATACCTGTTGCATTCTAGTTATCAGTCTGTACTTGAAGAATTCTCTCGTTTATTGAGCAGGTATATTGTTTTTTCAGGTCGAGCAAGTTTCAACTGGGTTGTAGACTGCCCAGGCTTGGTTTTGTTTTTAACAGGCCTAGCCCATGATGCCAACGGGGCACAAAGATGCAACAGGTATCTACTGGCCTCTGGCCCGCCAGCGTTAGTTGTATTTTGTCTTACCACATCCGCAGGCAATTTCTTTACTGAATCAAACACATAACCCAGTTCTATTTTCCTCTTGAAATGCCATGTCCTACATCTGTTTTCTAATCTCTACCTATACTTTTACTACTTCATATACACGTATCATTATATTGAAAATACATAAAATTCCCTTTTCATATTTACATCCTTATTTTTGTTGTTGTTTTCCCTCCCAACGCTGATTTTTTTACCACTAGTTTTCCCTTAAACCAACTCAATTGTCCCACATCTTATTTGCTTACAAAAACGAAACGATTTTTTTGGCAAATCAATAAGTTATTAAAAAATGTTTATCATTTCCAGATTACAACAGTTCATACTCCACCGAAATATGCAAAATAAGGTTGAACTTTTTGACCGTGGTCCTGGGCAAAAAATGAGCTGTAATAACTTACTTAAGAATTAGCAAATGGGCTGCAAAATATTAATTTTTTTAGCAAATGGGCTCTACGTTGTCTGCCACGGATTTGGAGGCTGACTTGTCGGCCTACTAAGTTCATGCGTACACAAGGTTTCTGAAAAAATGAAACTTAGTCAACAATCGACTCTACCAGCGTCAGACCGTTAGATGTCAATCTAACGTCAATCGTGCTTCTTCAGTCTCTAATCTTCCTGCTCCAGTCGCCCAAACCAGCGCCGGCAGAACCGCCTGCTCCCGCCTCACATGTCTGGGTGTGCTGCTGCGCAGGCCTCACGGCCCCACCATACTGAAGGAAATATGCTCTAGAGGGAATAATAAAGTTATTAATTATTTCCTTATTTCATGATAAATGTTTATTATTCATGCTAGAATTGTATTAACCGGAAACATAATACATGTGTGAATACATAGACAAACATAGTGTCACTCGTATGCCTCTACTTGACTAGCTCGTGAACCAAAGATGGTTAAGTTTCCTAGCCATAGACATGAGTTGTCATTTGATTAACGGGATCACATCATTAGGAGAATGATGTGATTGACATGACCCATTCCGTTAGCCTAGCACTTGATCGTTTAGTATGTTGCTATGGCTTTCTTCATGACTTATACATGTTCCTGTAACTATGAGATTATGCAACTCCCGTTTACCGGAGGAACACTTTGGGTGCTACCAAATGTCACAACGTAACTGGATGATTATAAAGGAGTACTACAGGTGTCTCCGAAGGTACATGTTGGGTTGGCGTATTTCGAGATTAGGTTTTGTCACTCCGATTGTCGAAGAGGTATCTCTGGGCCCTCTCGGTAATGCACATCACTATAAGCCTTGCAAGTAATGTAGCTAATGAGTTAGTTACGGAATGAAGCATTACGTAACGAGTAAAGAGACTTGCCGGTAACGAGATTGAACTAGGTATTGCATACCGACGATCGAATCTCGGGCAAGTAACATACCGATGACAAAGGGAAACAAAGTATGTTGTTATGCGGTTTGACCGATAAAGATCTTGTAGAATATGTAGGAGCCAATATGGGCATCCAGGTTCCGCTATTGGTTATTGACCAAGAATAGTTCTAGGTCATGTCTACATAGTTCTCGAACCCATAGGGTCCGCACGCTTAAGGTTTCGATGACAGTTATATTATGAGTTTATGAGTTTTGATGTACCGAAGGAGTTCGAAGTCCCGGATGAGATCGGGGACATGACGAGGAGTCTCGAAATGGTCGAGATGTAAAGATCGATATATTAGACGACTATATTCGGAGTTCGGAAAGGTTTCGAGTGATTCGGGTATTTTTCGGAGTACCGGAGAGTTACGGGAATTCGCCGGGGAGTATATGGGCCTTATTGGGCCATACGGGAATAGAGGAGAGAGGCCAAAAGGAAGGAGGCCTGCGCCCCCCCTCTGGTCCGAATTGGACAAGGGGCGCAGCCCCCTTTTCCTTATTCCTCTCCCCCTCTTTCCCCTTCTCCTACTCCAACAAGGGAGGTGGAATCCTACTAGGACTAGGGAGTCCTAGTAGGACTCCACACTTGGCGCGCCCCCTCCTAGGGCCGGCCTCCTCCCCCCTTGCTCCTTTATATACGGGGGCAGGGGGCACCCCACAACAACACAAGTTGATCTACGGATCATTCCTTAGCCGTGTGCGGTGCCCCCCTCCACCATATTCCACCTCGGTCATATCGTCGCGGAGTTTAGGCGAAGCCCTGCGCCGGTAGAGCATCATCATCGTCACCACGCCGTCGTGTTGACGGAACTCATCCCCGAAGCTTTGCTGGATCCCGGGGATCGTCATCGAGCTGAACGTGTGCTGAACTCGGAGGTGCCATACGTTCGGTACTTGGATCGGTCGGATCGTGAAGACGTACGACTACATCAACCGCGTTGTCATAACGCTTCCGCTTACGGTCTATGAGGGTACGTGGACAACACTCTCCCCTCTCGTTGCTATGCCATCACCATGATCTTGCGTGTACGTAGGAATTTTTTTGAAATTACTACGTTCCCTAACAGTGGCATCCGAGCCTAGGTTTTATGTGTTGATGTTATATGCACGAGTAGAACACAAGTGAGTTGTGGGCGATACAACTCATACTGCTTACCAGCATGTCATACTTTGGTTCGGCGGTATTGTGAGATGAAGCGGCCCGGACCGACATTACGCGTACGCTTACGCGAGACTGGTTTCACCGTTACGAGCACTTGTGCTTAAAGGTGGCTGGCGGGTGTCTGTCTCTCTCACTTTAGCTGAATCGAGTGTGGCTACGCCCGGTCCTTGCGAAGGTTAAAACAGCACTAACTTGACGAACTATCGTTGTGGTTTTGATGTGTAGGTAAGAACGGTTCTTGCTAAGCCCGTAGCAGCCATGTAAAATTTGCAACAACAAAGTAGAGGACGTCTAACTTGTTTTTGCAGGGCATGTTGTGATGTGATATGGTCAAGACGTGATGAGATATAAGTTGTTGTATGAGATGATCATGTTTTGTTGAAGTTATCGGCAACTGGCAGAAGCCCTATGGTTGTCTCTTTGTTGCATAAGATGCAAGTGCCAAATAATTGCTTTACTTTATCGCTATGTGATAGCAACAGTTGCAAGAGCAATAGTTGGCGAGACGACCATGTGACGACACATTGATATAGATCAAGATGATGAAGATCATGGTGTCGTGCCGGTGATGATAGAGATCATGACAGTACTTTGGAGATGGAGATCAAAGGCGCAAGATGATCATGGCCATATCATGTCACATATTTTGATTGCATATGATGTTTATCTGTTTTACATCTTATTCTGTTTTGTTTGACGGTAGCATTTTAAGATGATCTCTCACTAATTATCAAGAAGTGTTCTCCCTGAGTATGCACCATTGCGAAAGTTCTTCGTGCTGAGACACCACGTGATGATCGGGTGTGATAGGCTCTACATTCAAATACAACGGGTGCAAAACAGTTGCGCACGCGGAATACTCAGGTTAAACTTGACGAGCCTAGCATATACAGATATGGCCTCGGAACACGGAGACCGAAAGGTCGAACGTGAATCATATAGTAGATATGATCAACATAGTGATGTTCACCATTGAAAACTACTCCATCTCACGTGATGATCGGACATGGTTTAGTTGATTTGGATCACGTGATCACTTAGAGGATTAGAGGGATGTCTATCTAAGTGGGATTTCTTAAGTAATATGATTAATTGAACTTAAATTTATCATGAACTTAGTCCTGGTAGTATTTTGCAAATTATGTTGTAGATCAATACCTTGCGTTGTTGCTTTCATATGTTTATTTTGATATGTTCCTAGAGAAAATTGTGTTGAAAGATGTTAGTAGCAATGATGCGGATTGGATCCGTGATCTGAGGTTTATCCTCATTGCTGCACAAAAGAATTATGTCCTTAATGCACCGCTAGGTGACAGACCTATTGCAGGAGCAGATGAAGACGTTATGAACGTTTGACTAGCTCAATATGATGACTACTTGATAGTTTTGTGCACCATGCTTTATGGCTTAGAATCGGGACTTCAAAGACGTTTTGAACGTCATGGACCATATGAGATGTTCCAGGAGTTGAAGTTAATATTTCAAGTAAATGCCCGAGTTGAGAGATATGAAGTCTCCAACAAAATTCTATGGCTAAAAGATGGAGGAGAATCGCTCAACTAGTGATCATGTGCTCAGATTGTCTGGGTACTACAATCGCTTAAATCAAGTGGGAGTTAATCTTCCAGATAAAATAGTGATTGATAGAGTTCTCTAGTCACCATCACCAAGTTAGTAGAACTTTGTGATGAACTACAGTATGCAAGGGATGACGAAAACGATTCCCGAGCTCTTCGTGATGTTGAAATCGACGAAGGTAGAAATCAAGAAAGAGCATCAAGTGTTGATGGTTGATAAGATCACTAGTTTCAAGAAAAGGGCAAAGGGAAAGAAAGGGAAACTTCAAGTAGAATGACAAGCAAGTTGTCACTCCCGCGAAGAAGCCCAAAGCTGGACCAAAGCCTGAAACTGAATGATTATACTGCAAAGGAAATGGTCACTGGAAGTGGAAATGCCTTGAATATTTGGTGGATAAGAAGGATGGGAAAGTGAACAAGGGTATATTCGATATACAGGTTATTGATGTGTACCTTACTAGTGTTTATAGTAACCCCTGAGTATTTGATACTTGTTCGGTTGCTAAATATTAGTAACTCGAAACAGGAGTTACAGAATAAACAGAGACTAGTTGAGGGTGAAGTGACGATGTGTGTTAGAAGTGGTTCCAAGATTGATATGATCATTATCGCACACTCCCTATACTTTCGGGATTAGTGTTAAACCTAAATAAATGTTATTTGGCATTTGCGTTGAGCATGAATATGATTCGATCATGTTTATTGCAATACAGTTATTCATTTAAAATCAGAGAATAATTGTTGTTCTATTTAAATGAATAAAACCTTTGATGGTCATACACCCAATGAAAATAGTTTGTTGGATCTCGATCGTAGTGATACACATATTCATAATATTGATGCCAAAAGATGCAAAGTTGATAATGATAGTGCAACTTATTTGTGGCACTGCCGTTTGGGTCATATCGGTGTAAAGCGCATGAAGAAACTCCATAAAGATAGATTTTCAGAATCACTTGGTTATGAATCATTTGATGCTTGCGAACCGTGCCTTTTGGGCAAGATGACTAAAAACTCCGTTCTCCGGAACAATGGAACAAGCTACTGACTTATTGGAAATAATACATAACGATGTATGCGATCCAATGAGTGTTGATGCTCGTGGAAAGTATCGTTATTTTCTGACCTTCACAAAATGATTTGAGCAGATATGGGTATATCTACTTGATGAAACGTAAGTCTGAAATAATTGAAAGGTTCAAAGAATTTCAGAGTGAAGTGGAAAAATCATCGTAACAAGAAAATAAAATTTCTATGATCTGATCGCGGAGACGAATATTTGAGTTACGAGTTTGGTCTTCAATTAAAACAATGTGGAATAGTTTCACAGCTCACGCCACCTGGAACACCACAACGTTATGGTGTGTCCGAATGTCGTAACCGCACTTTATTGGATATGGTGCGATCTATGATATCTCTTATCGGTTTTACCACTATCGTTTTAGGGTTGTGCATTAGAGACATCTGCATTCATGTTTAAAAGGGCACCATCTAAATCTGTTGAGACGACACCGTATGAACTATGGTTTAGCAGTAAACCTAAGCTGTCGTTTCTTAAAGTTTGGAGTTGCGATGCTTATATGAAAAAGGTTTTCAACCTGATAAGCTCGAACCCAAATCGGAGAAGTGCGTCTTCACAGAATACCCAAAGGAAACTGTTGGGTACTCCTTCTATCACAAATCCAAAGGCAAAACATTCGTTGCTAAGAATGGATCCTTTCTAGAGAAGGAGTTTCTCTTGAAAGAAGTGAGTGGGAGGAAAGTAGAACTTGATAAGGTAATTGTACCTTCTCCTGAATTGGAAAGTAGTTCATCACAGAAATCAGTTCTAGTGATTCCTACACTAATTAGTGAGGAAGCTAATGATAATGATCATGAAGCTTCAGATCAAGTTACTACCAAACTTTGTAGATCTTCCAGATTAAGACCCGCACCAGAGTGGTACGGTAATCTTATTCTGGAAATCATGTTACTAGACCATGATGAACCTACGAACTATGAGGAAGCGATGATGAGCCCAGATTCCGCAAAATGGCTTGAGGCCATGAAATCTGAGACAGGATCCATGTATGAGAACAAAGTGTGGACTTTGGTGGAGTTGCCCGATGATTGGCAAGCCATATTGTATAAATGGATCTTCAAGAGGAAGACGGACGTTGATAGTAGTGTTACTATCTACAAAGCTCGACTTGTCACAAAAAGGTTTTCGACAAAGTTCAAAATGTTGGCTACAATGAGATTTTCTCAAATGTAGCGATGCTTAAGTCTGTTTGAATCATGTTAGCAATTGCCACATTTTATGAAATCTGGCAAATGGATGTCAAAACTGCATTCCTTAGTGGATTTATTAAAGAAGAGTTGCATATGATGCAACCAGAAGGTTTTGTCTATCCTAAAGGTGCTAACAAATTGTGCAAGCTCCAGCGATCCATCTAGGGACTGGTGCAAGCATCTCGGAGTTGGAATATACGCTTTGATGAGTTGATCAAAGCATATGGTTTTATACAGACTTTTGAAGAAGCCTGTATTTACAATAAAGTGAGTGGGAGCACTACCGCCTTTCTGATGAATATATGTGAGTAACATATTGTTGATCAGAATGATGTAGAATTTTTCTAGAAAGGATAAAGGAGTATTTGAAAGGAGTTCTTTAAAAGAAAGACCTCAGTAAAGCTACCTACATATTGAGAATCAAGATCTATTGAGATAGATCAAGACACTTGATAAGATTTTCAATGAGTACATACCTTGTCAAGATTTTGAAATAGTTCAAAATGGAACAGTCAAAGAAAGAGTTCTTGCCTGTGTTGCAAAGGTGTGAAATTGAGTAAGACTTAAATCCCGACCACGGCAGAAAATAGAAAAGAGAATGAAAGTCATTCCCTATGCCTCAGTCATAGGTTCTATAAAATATGCTATGCTATGTACCAGACCTATTGTATACCGTGCTCTGAATTTGGCAAGGGAGTACAATAGTGATCTAGGAGTAGATCCCTGGACATTGGTCAATAATATCCTTAGTAAGGACTAAGGAAATATTTCTCGATCATGGAGGTGATAAAAGAGCCCGTCGTAAAGAGTTACATCGGTGCAAGCTTTTACACCAATGCAGATGACTCTAAGTCTCAATCTGGATACATATTGAAAGTTGGAGCAATTAGCTAGAGTAGCTCCGTGCAGAGTATTGTAGACATAGAATATTTGCAAAATATATACGGCTCTGAATGTGACAGCCCCGTTGACTAAGCTTCTCTCACGAGCAAAACATGATCGCACCTTAGTACTCTTTGGGTGTTAATCACATAGCGATGTGAACTTGATTATTGACTCTAGTAAACCCTTTGAGTGCTGGTCATATGACGATGTGAACTATGGGTGTTAATCATATACAGATATGAATATTGGTGTTAAATCACATGGCGATGTGAACTAGATTATTGACTCTAGTGCAAGTGGGAGACTGAAGGAAATATGCTCTAGAGGCAATAATAAAGTTATTATTTATTTCCTTATTTCATGATAAATGTTTATTATTCATGCTAGAATTGTATTAACCGGAAACATAATACATGTGTGAATACATAGACAAACATAGTGTCAGTAGTATGCCTCTACTTGAGTAGCTCGTGAACCAAAGATGGTTAAGTTTCCTAGCCATAGACATGAGTTGTCATTTGATTAACGGGATCACATCATTAGGAGAATGATGTGATTGGCATGACCCATTCCGTTAGCCTAGCACTTGATCGTTTAGTATGTTGCTATTGCTTTCTTCATGACTTATACATGTTCCTGTAACTATGAGATTATGCAACTCCCGTTTACTGGAGGAACACTTTGGGTGCTACCAAACGTCACAACATAACTGGGTGATTATAAAGGAGTACTAAAGGTGTCTCCGAAGGTACATGTTGGGTTGGCATATTTTGAGATTATGTTTTGTCACTCCGATTGTCGGAGAGGTATCTCTGGGCCCTCTCGGTAATGCACATCACTATAAGCCTTGCAAGTAATGTAGCTAATGAGTTAGTTACGGAATGAAGCATTACGTAACGAGTAAAGAGACTTGCCGGTAATGAGATTGAACTAGGTATTGGATACCGACGATCGAATCTCAGGCAAGTAACATACCGATGACAAAGGGAAACAAAGTATGTTGTTATGCGGTTTGACCGATAAAGATCTTCATAGAATATGTAGGAGCCAATATGGGCATCCAGGTTCTGCTATTGGTTATTGACCAAGAATAGTTCTAGGTCATGTCTATATAGTTCTCGAACCCGTAGGGTCCAAACGCTTAAGGTTTCGATGACAGTTATATTATGAGTTTATGAGTTTTGATGTACCGAAGGAGTTCGGAGTTCCGGATGAGATCGGGGACATGACGAGGAGTCTCGAAATGGTCGAGACGTAAAGATCGATATATTGGACGACTATATTCGGAGTTCGGAAAGGTTCCGAGTGATTCGGGTATTTTTCGGAGTACCAGAGAGTTACGGGAATTCGCCGGGGAGTATATGGGCCTTATTGGGCCATACGGGAATAGAGGAGAGAGGCCAAAAGGAAGGAGGCCCGCGCCCCCCGTCTGGTCCGAATTGGACAAGGGGCGCAGCCCCCTTTTCCTTATTCCTCTCCCCCTCGTTCCCCTTCTCCTACTCCAACAAGGGAGGTGGAATCCTACTAGGACTAGGGAGTCCTAGTAGGACTCCACACTTGGCGCGCCCCCTCCTAGGGCCGGCCTCCTCCCCCCTTGGTCCTTTATATACGGGGGCAGGGGGGCACCCCACAACAACACAAGTTGATCTACGGATCGTTCCTTAGCCGTGTGCGGTGCCCCCCTCCACCATATTCCACCTCAGTCATATCATCGCGGAGTTTAGGCGAAGCCCTGCGCCGGTAGAGCATCATCATCGTCACCACGCCGTCGTGCTGACGGAACTCATCCCCGAAGCTTTGCTGGATCGGAGCCCGAGGATCGTCATCAAGCTGAACGTGTGCTGAACTCGGAGGTGCCGTACGTTCGGTACTTGGATCGGTCAGATCGTGAAGACGTACAACTACATCAACCGCGTTGTCATAACGCTTCCGCTTACGGTCTACGAGGGTACGTGGACAACAGTCTCCCCTCTCGTTGCTATGCCATCACCATGATCTTGCGTGTACGTAGGAAATTTTTTGAAATTACTACGTTCCCCAACACATACTCACATCCCTGGCCTGTCTATCCCTCTACTCACCCACACCTCCTGTTATTTTTCGGCGACGACATCTGAACCAGTCAACCCTCGTACTCCCCACCGCATGGGAAGCCACTGCCGTGTCTTCCCTGGCTCTGTGTCGTTCCCTTCATAGGCCGCGCCATTGTCCACCGCCCTGGTGCTCTCGGCGCGGTGTGGTCAACGTGGTCAACTAACGGCATCCATTAGAAGTGGACTGTGATAGCTGGGTCCACAACCGCACACAAGGAAATGCCTCCTTATTACGTGCAAAATAATGATTCCTCCACCTAACATCTGAGACCCACCGGAAGGGCCTCTGTATTGCGCAAAAAAAACATTCCCCTCACTGACAGGTCGGACCCACCAGCTATAACGCCTCTGTTACGCCCCGGATTCGATGCGCCAGGTGTCCGCCAGTTATTCGCTGTCGTTGCCATGTCATTTGCTTGTGTGTTGCATTTTTCCATGTCATCATGTGTATCTCATTTTGCATACGTGTTCGTCTCATGCATCCGAGCATTTTCCCCGTTGCCACTCCTATGCCCTCCGGCGTTCCCCTTTTTGTCTCCTGTTGTGAGTGGTTGTTATACTTTCTCGGAATGGACCGAGGTTTGCCAAGCGGCCTTGGTACACCACCGGTAAACCGCCTGTCAAGTTTCGTGTCATTTGGAGTCCGTTTGATACTCCAATGGTTAACCGCGTAGCCCGAAACCCCTCTCTCTTTGCAGCTCAGCCCCTCTTCACCACAGCCCATGAGCCCATCTAAACCCCCTCCATGCTCTCCGCCATTCGATCACGATCGCGTGGCCGAAAACCGCACCTCATTTGGAGCCTCCTAGCTCCCTTTACCTACAAATATGTGCACCCCCCCGGATTTTCGCGGATGAATCCTACCCTAACCCTAGCCTCTCTCCCTCTCAGCCGCCACACGTGTCTGCCCACCGCCGGACACACCCGCGCCGCTGCTCGCAGCCTCTCCCCTCGCGCCATGTGTCCAGCGCCTCCCCACTCTGC
>NC_041387.1:518220948-518306856 GCF_002162155.2 Triticum dicoccoides
GACCGCGACCGGGCCTGAGGCGCCCGCCTCGCCCGCGCCGCCGCCCGTCCCGTGCCGCCGAGCCGAATCCCCGCCGCCGCGGCCGCCGCCTCCGCCGCCCTGACGCTGCCGCGCCTCGCCTCCCGGCCACCGCCTTCACCCCGTCGCCGGTCGCCGAACCCTGTCGTCCTCCCTGCCGCGGACGTAGGCGCGCGCCCCGCCGCCCTTCGCCGGCCTCACCTGCCGCGAGCTCTGCCGCCCGCCGCTGCCGGTTGCTCCTCCGCCATCATGCCACCTCACCTCATCTCCCCTTCACCGGAGCGCCCGGTCCAGCCGCTCCTCCGTCGGATCCGGCCTCCCCGGCCCCGACCGCGCCCGTCCCTGGCCCCGTTCATCGCCGGAGCCCCTCGCTGCCTCGCCGGAAGTTCTCCGGAGCGCGCCCTCGTCGGATCTGGTCGGGTGGACCAGATCCACCAAGCCCCCGATCCAAACGCCTCCGTCCCGGATCGCCCCGTCCACTTTGTCCCCGAGGTGAAATTCCACGAAGTCCCCGGATCTGCTGTTATTTTCATTCCCTATTCGACATGCCATAACTCTGCATCCGTAGCTCTGTTTCATGCATATGATATATCAAAATGTTTGTTGTGAGATGATCTTTATTTGTTCCGTTGTGCCGTCTTTGTTTGAGGTCATCTTGATGCTCGAATCATCGTTGCAATAGTGCTATATGATGTTAATCTGCTAAAACTGATATAATTTGGTAATTTGTCATTTTTGTTGCATTTGCTGTGTGCACCCTATGAGCATGAGCTCTACATGTGTTTTGAACTATGACATGCCATATTTACAGGGGTGCAATCCATGTATTTTCGTGAGTCTTGTACTGTTGCTGTTTTGCTAGGCTGAATCTGTTATTTTGTGATGTTGTGTAAACCTGCTGCTACAAGTCTTTCTATGCATACTCTGGAGATGTTCACTAAGGATGTTTTCTTATACATGTTATGCTCTATCCATCCATGCCCGTGGTTGTATTTATAGCCTGTTGTAGCTTGTTGTAATCTTGCTCTCAAATTGCTAAATAATGTTGCTGTCAGCCTGTTAACATTAAGTTTCAGTTTTGCCATGAGCTTTGCTAGTGATACATGCACCCTATGGAATTTCTCTTGCCATGCTTAGCTTCATAAACATGTGATCTTACTTTTGGTCACCTTGCCATGCCAAGAATTATTGTTGTTCCTGCCATGCTTGAATCTGTCATATCATTTGCCATGTTTGCATGGGTGCCATCATATCTTCTGATCCTTTTTGACTCATGGTCAGTAAGGGACTTTTGTTCTATGAAATTAGTAGGTTCATGCGATGCCTATGTTTGCCATGTTAAGTTCTGTAACGTGTTGTTTGATAGCTCTAAACATTGCAACCTGATGTTATTTCTGCTAAGCTTGAAACTGTTATTATATGCAATCTTGCCATGTCTTTTTGAGCATGTTCTAGTGATTTCTGGAGATAGCTCAGTGTTCATGTTTTGTTAAGCTTCATTTTTACATCATGCCCATGCCTTTTGTTATCATGTTGATCTCCTGTAGCATATTGTTTTGATGCTTGCTAAATGCCTAGTTGCTGTTTTGGACAGCTTGTCCTTTAAACTTGTTTTATGTGTGTGTGTTGAACCGTTGCTCCGTTTTGAGTGTGCTCTATATGAAACTTGCTTGATTTTGTATGTAGTTTCATATTATCATGTTGCATTCTTGTTTTGAGGTGTTTGCTTGATGTTTGCATGCATTTTTCATCAATGCCATGTTTGACTTGTTTTGCTCATATCTTCTAGGCCGTAGCTCCGAACTAAATGAACTTTTTATGTAACTTGACTAGAATTTCGTGTAGATCATCTTGGTGCATCTTAACTTGCTGTTTAACAACTTGAACATAAGGTTTATTAAGATCTGGACCAATTTCGAAATTTGCATATGAGGACTTACTGGAATTGTTATATGTTGTTTCCGGCCTCATTTAAACTTGCTTTGATGTGTTGCTCTTGTATGCATCATCTCTTGCCATGAGTAGCTTCATGTAGCCTTGTCTTGCATCATACTTTATTGAGCATCATGTCTTGTCTATGTGTGGTGTGTTTACCATGTTGTGTGCTTCTTCTCGATAGTTCCCGTTTCGTTGCGATCGTGAGGATTCGTTCGTCTACGCTTGGTTCGTCTTCGTGGATTCATCCTCTTCATGGACTCGTTCTTCTTCCTAGCGGGATTTCAGGCAAGATGACCGTCACCTTGGATCTCACTACTATCATTGTTATGCTAGTTGCTTCGTTCTATCGCTTTGCTGCGCTACCTATTCTCTTGTTCTTCAAGCCTTCCAATTGCCATGTCAGCCTTTAACCTTTTTCACCCTTTCTAGCAAACCGTTGTTTGGCTATGTTACCGCTTTTTCTCAGCCCCTCTTATGACGTTGTTAGTTGCAGGTGAAGTTGAAGATTGCTCCATGGTGGACAGGATTATGCTGGGATATCACAATATCTCTTATTTAATTAATGCATCTATATACTTGGTAAAGGATGGAAGACTCGGCCTTATGCCTGGTGTTTTGTTCCACTCTTGCCGCCCTAGTTTCCGTCATATCGGTATTATGTTCCCGGATTTTGTGTCCTTAACGCGGTTGGGTGATTTATGGGACCCCCTCGACAGTTTGCTTTGAATAAAACTCCTCCAGCAAGGCCCAACCTTGGTTTTACCATTTGGCTCACCACCACCTACATTTCCCTTGGGAGTAATTAACCCGAGGGTCATCTTTATTTTAGCCCTCCCGGGCCAATGCTTGTCTAAGTGTTGGTCCGAACCGAGTAGACTGCGGGGCCCCCTCGGGGAAACTCGAGGTCTAGTTTTTCTCGTAGGATGTCTCATCCGGTGTTGCCCTGAGAAGGAGATATGTGCAGCTCCTATCGGGATTGTCGGCGCACCGGGCGGCTTTGCTGGTCTTGTTTTACCATTGTTGAAATGTCTTGTAAACCGGGATTCCGTGACTGATCGGGTCTTCCTGGGAGAAGGAACATCCTTCATTGATCGCGAGAGCTTATCATGGGCTAAGTTGGGACACCCCTACAGGGTATAAACTTTCGAGAGCTGTGCCCGCGGTTATGTGGCAGATGGGATTTTGTTAATGTCCGGTTGTAGATAACTTGACATCTGATCCGAATTAAAATGCATCAACCGCATGTGTAGCCGTGATGGTCTCTTTTCGGCGGAGTCTGGGAAGTGAACATGGTTTTGGGTTATGTTTGACGTAAGTAGGAGTTCAGGATCACCTCTTGATCATTGCTAGCTTCACGACCATTCTGCTTGCTCTCTTCTCGCTCTTATTTGCGTATGTTAGCCACCATATATGCTTAGTCGCTGCTGCAACCTCACCACTTTACCCCTTCCTTACCCTTTAAGCTTTGCTAGTCTTGATACCCATGGTAATGGGATTGCTGAGTCCTCGTGGCTCACAGATTACTACAACAACAGTTGCAGGTACAAGTTACGCGATGATCATGACGCGAGAGCGATGTTTGCTTGTTTGGAGTTCTTCTTCTGCTTCTTATTCGATCAGGGGATTGGTTCCAGGTCGGCAGCCTGGGCTAGCAGGGTGGATGTCGTTTGAGTTTCTCTTTGTGTTTCATCCGTAGTCGGATGGTGCTCTTATGTAAGATGATGTTGTAATCGTGTGGCATTGTATGCCTTGTATGTATCCCCATCTATTATGAAATGTTGATGTAATGATATCCACCTTGCAAAAGCGTTTCAATATGCGGTTCTATCCTTGGTGGGACCTTCGAGTCTCTTTAGGATAGTATCGCATATTGGGCGTGACAGTGGTCAACGTGGTCAACGAACGACATCCATCGGAAGTGGACTGTATGTGGAGAGGCTGACAGCTGGGTCCACGACCGCACACAAGGAAATGCCTCCTTATTGCGCGCAAAATAATGATTCCTCCACCTAACATCTGGGACCCACCGGAAGGGCCTCTATATTGTGCAAAAAAGACATTCCCCTCGCTGACAGGTCGGACCCACCAGCTATATCTTCGCACACAAGGAAGTGCCTCCTTATTGCGCACAAAAAATGAATACCCCCTGCCAACTGGGACCCACCATAGTGGGAGGCTGACTTGTGGGCCTACTAAGTTGACGGGGACTGAGGGCTTTGTCAACTTAGTCAATATTAACGATTCTAGATCTATTGACCGTACGATGTCCATCCAACGGCCGTAGTGCTTCTTCAACCTTTGATCTTCTTGCTCCAGCCCCCCGAACCAGCGCCGATCATGCCGCGTGCCCCCGCCTCCCGTGGCCGGCTGTGATGTCGTGGAGGCCTCACCCACACCCCCTGTTATTCTGCAATGACGATAGCCTCACACCACAGCTGAACCAGTGAACCCTCGTACTCCTCTCCGTGTGGGCTTCCACTGCCGCGTCTTCCCCGGCTCATCATCGTCCCCTTCCTAGGCCTCATCGTCGTCCACCGCCCTGGTGCTCTTGGCGTGGCATGGTCAACGTGGTTAAGGAATGACTTCCATTGGAAGAGTACTGTACGTGGAGAGGCTGACAGCTGGGTCCATGGCAGCCGCAAGGAAGTGCCTCCTTATTACGCGCAAAATAATTATTCCTCCACCTGACAGCTGGGACCCATCGGACAGGCCACCGTATTTCACAAAAAATGTTTCCCCCTGACTGCTGGGACCCACCAGCTACATCTTCGCACACAAGGAAGTGCGTCCAAGCAAAAAAGTGATTCGCCCGCCTGACTGCTGGGACCCACCAGCTACATCTTCGCACGCAAGGAAGTGCCTGATAGTCGGGACCCACCTGGTCGAAGCGTGTTGGGGAACGTAATAATTTCAAAAAAATTCCTATGATCACGTAAGATCTATCTAGGAGATGCATAGCAACGAGAGGGGAGAGTGTTTCCACGTACCCTCATAGACTGAAAGTGAAACATTATGACAACACGGTTGATGTAGTCGTACGTCTTCACGATCCGACCGATCCTAGCACCGAAGATACGGCACCTCCACGATCTGCACACATTCAGCTCGGTGACATCCCACGAACTCTAGATCCATCTGAGGTCGAGGGAGAGTTTCGTCAGCACGATTGCGTGGTGATGGTGATGATGAAGTTACCGGTGCAGGGCTTCGCCTAAGCACTACGGTGATATGACCGAGGTGGAAATCTGTGGAGGGGGGCACCGCACAGGGCTAAAACAATTGTCAACTTCTGTGTTCTAGGGTGCCCCCCTGCCCCCGTATATAAAGGAGCAAGGGGGAGGCCGGCCGGCCCTCCTACACTACTAGGAAAAAGCCTAGTAGTAGCGTGGGTTAAAAGCTAGTAGTAGCGCGGGTGCCTGCGTTACTACTACGGTGCTACAACTAACTAGTAGTAGTAGCGCGGTGCATCCCGCACTACTAGCACGTGTGTTAGTAGTAGCGCAGGTTTGACACGCGCTACTACTAACTATTTGTAGCGCGTGTCTGTGACCCGCGCTACTACTATTAATTTCAAAAACCAAAGAAAAAATCTCAACCCCATGCGTGCCGTCAATGGTGTCAATGGTTCGATCTAGCAACGACAAGGGTCGCCAGAGGTCCGGATGGGCAGCAGAGACCAGATCCAGCGACAACTGTTGTAGAGGGACCGGATTCGTGTAGAGGAGAGCAAGACGACGGTGTGAGGGTCCTCTTCATGGCCAAGGCAGAAAGCTCCTTGTTGGCGATGTCGACGACCGGTGCTAGCATGGGCATGGGAGGTGAGTAAAATCGGAGGGACATGGAGAGGGAAAAGGAGAAACAAGGAAGAAGGGAATGAGATGGAGGACACACCGTGGCTCGTTGCCGGTGGTGACGTGGTCCGATGTGGTGGCATGGAGATGCGGGGAAGACCGGCAGCTCTGGGGCGCCGGTGGCGCGACGTGGCCTCCCTCTTTTGGCGCCATGGAGGAGGAGGCACGCGACGCGAGGAGGTGAACTTGTTGGGCGCCATGGAGGAGGAGGTGTGTAGCACCATGGGAGAGCCTATGGAGAGAGGGGGGAGAGTGAGGGATTCGGCCGAGGATATGGGGATTTCACCTACCTTGTACTTACTAGTAGCGAGGGGTATAAACCTGCGCTACTACTAAGTTGATAGTACTAGCGCAGTTTTATACCCCTCTCTACTACTATGGCATGTCCCCGGGGGGCACGGTAGAGACCACTTAGTAGTAGCGAGGGTTATAAACCAGCGCTACTACTATCAACTTAGTAGTAGCGGGGGGTAAAATCCCGCGCTACTATTAAGTAGCAGTAGCGAGGGTTATAAACCCGCGCTACTAGTAAGCATCTGCCTATAAGCTTTTCCCTAGTAGTGCTAGGGCACACCAAGCGAGGGGAATCCTACTAGGACTCCAAGTCCTAGTAGGTTTCCACCTAAGGAAGTGGGGGAAGGAGGAAGGAAAAGGGGGAAAGGAAGGAAAGGGGGGGGCACCACCCCCCTTCCCTTTTCCTATTCGGATTCAAGGGGGGGCATGGCCAGCCCCTCCTAGCCCTTCCTCTTCTCCCACTAAGGCCCATCTAGGCCCGTTAGTTCCCCGAGGGGGTTCCGATAACCCTCCGACACTCTTGTTTTATCCGAAACTTCTCCGGAACACTTCCAGTGTCCTAATATAGCCGTCCAATATATCAATCTTTATGTATCGACCATTTCGAGATTCCTTGTCATGTCCGTGATCACATCCGAGACTCCGAACTATCTTTGGTACATCATATCACATAAACTCATAATACCAATCGTCATCGAACATTAAGCGTGCAGACCCTACGAGTTCGAGAACTATGTAGACATGACTGAGACACGTCCCTAGTCAATAACCAATAGCGGAACCTGGATGCTCATATTGGTTCCTACATACTCGACGAAGATCTTTATCGGTCAAACTGCATAACAACATATGTTGTTCCCTTTGTCATCGGTATGTTACTTGCCCAAGATTCGATCATCGGTATCATCATACCTAGCTCAATATCCTTACTAGCAAGTCTCTTTACTCATTCCATAATACTTCATCCCGCAACTAACTCATTAGTCACAATGCTTGCAAGGCTTATAGTGATGAGTATTACCGAGAGGGCCCAGAGATACCTCTCCGAAACACGGAGTGAGAAATCCTAATCTCGATATATGCCAACCCAACAAACACCTTCGAAGACACCTGTAGAGCAACTTTATAATCACCCATTTACATTGTGATGTTTCGTAGCACACAAAGTGTTCCTCCGGTATTCGGGAGTTGCATACTCTCATAGTCTGAGGAACTTGTATAAGTCATGAAGAAAACAGTAGCAATGAAACTGACACGATCATAATGCTAAGCTAACGGATGGGTCATGTCCATCACATCATTCTCCTAATGATGTGATCCCATTCATCAAATGACAACACATGTCTATGGTTAGGAAACATGACCATCTTTGATTAACGAGCTAGTCAAGTAGAGGCATACTAGGGACTATAAGTTTTGTCTATGTATTCACACATGTACTAAGTTTCCTATTAATACAATTCTTGCATGAATAATAAACATTTATCATGAATTAACAAAATAAATAATAACTTTATTGTTGCCTCTAGGGAATATTTCCTTCAGTCTCCCACTTGCACTAGAGTCAATAATCTAGATTACATAGTAATGATTCTAACACCCATGGAGCTTTGGTGCTGATCATGTTTTGCTCGTGGAAGAGGCTTAGCCAACGGGTCTACAATATTCAGATTCTTGTGTATCTTGCAAATCTCTATGTCCCCTTCCGACACTTGATGACGGATGGAATTGAAGCGTCTCTTGATGTGCTTGGTTCTCTTGTGAAATCTGGATTCCTTTGCGAAGGCAATTGCACCAGTATTGTCACAGAAGAGTTTCATTGGACCCGATGCAATAGGTATGACACCTAGATCGGATATGAACTCCTTATCCAAACTCCTTCATTCGATGTTTCCAAAGCAGCAATGTACTCCGCTTCACACGTAGATCCCGCCATGACGCTCTGCTTGGAACTGCACCAACTGACAGCTCCTCCATTCAATAAAAATACGTATCCGGTTTGAGACTTAGAGTCATCCAGATATGTGTCAAAGTTTGCATTGACATAACCGTTTACGACGAGCTCTTTTTCACCTCCATAAACGAGAAACATATCCTTAGTACTTTTCAGGTATTTTTAGATGTTCTTGACCGCTGTCCAGTGCTCCACTCCGGGATTACTTCAGTACCTCCCTACTATGCTTATAGCAAGACATATATCAAGTCTGGTACACAGCATTGCACACATGATAGAACCTATGGCTGAAGCATAGGGAATTACTTTCGTTTTTCTCTCTATCTTCTGCAGTGGTTGGGCATTGAGTCTGACTCAACTTCACACCTTGTAACACAGGCAAGAACCCTTTCTTTGACTGGTCCATTTTGAACTTCTTCAAAACATTATCAAGGCATGTGCTTTATGGAAGTCCAATTAAACGTCTTGATCTATCTCTATAGATCTTGATGCCCAATATGTAAGCAGCTTCTCCGAGGTATTTCATAGAAAAACTCTTATTCAGGTATCCCTTTGTTCTATCCAAAAATTCTATATCATTTCCGATCAACAATATGTCATCTACATATAAGATTAGAAATGCTACAGAGCTCCCACTCACTTTCTTATAAATACAGGCTTCTCCAAAAGTCTGTATAAAACCATATGCTTTGATCACACTATCAAAGCGTTTATTCCAACTCTGAGAGGCTTGCACCAGTCCATAAATGGATCGCTGGAGCTTGCACACTTTGTTAGCACCCTTTGGATCGACGAAACCTTACGGTTGCATCATATATAACTCTTCTTCTAGAAATCCATTCAGGAATGCAGTTTTGACATCCATTTGCCAAATTTCACAATCATAAAATGCAGCAATTGGTGACATGATTCGGACAGATATAAGCATCGCTACGGGTGAGAAAGTCTCATCGTAGTCAACTCCTTGAACTTGTCGTAAACCTTTTGCAACAAGTCGAGCTTTGTAAATAGTAACATTATCATCTGCGTTGGTCTTCTTAAAGATCCAATTTATTGTCTATGGCTTGTCGATCATCGGGCAAGTCCACCAAAGTCCATACTTTGTTCTCACACATGGATCCCACCTCAAATTTCATGGCCTCAAGCCATTTCGTGGAATCTGGGCTCATCATCTCTTCCTCATAGTTCATAGGTTCATCATGGTCTAGTAATATGACTTCCAGAACAGGAATACCGTACCACTCTGGTGCGGATCTTACTCCGGAAGACCTACGAAGTTCAGCAGTAACTTGATCTGAAGCTTCTTGATCATCATCATTAGCTTCCTCACTAATTGGTGTAGGAATCAGGGGAACTGATTTCTGTGATGAACTACTTTCCAATAAGGGAGAAGGTACAATTACCTCATTAAGTTCTACTTTCCTCCCACTCACTTCTTTCGAGAGAAACTCCTTCTCTAGAAAGGATCCATTCTTAGCAATAAAGATTTTGCCTTTGGATCTGTGATAGAAGGTGTACCCAACAGTTTCCTTTGGGTATCCTATGAAGACACACTTCTCCGATTTGGGTTCGAGCTTACCAGGTTGAAGCTTTTTCACATAAGCATCGCAGCCCCAAACTTTAAGAAATGACAACTTTGGTTTCTTGCCAAACCACAGTTCATAAGGCGTCATCTCAACGGATTTTTGATGGTGCCCTATTTAAAGTGAATGCATCTGTCTCTACAGCATAACCGCAAAACGATAGCGGTAAATCAGTAAGAGACATCATAGATCGCACCATATCCAATAAAGTATGGTTACGATGTTCAGACACACCATTTCGCTGTGGTGTTCCAGATGGCGTTAATTGTGAAACTATCCCATGTTGTTTCAAATGAAAACCAAACTCGTAACTCAAATATTCTCCTCCACGATCAGATCATAGAAACTTTATTTTCTTGTTATGATGATTTTCCACTTCACTCTGAAATTCTTTGAACTTTTCAAATGTTTCAGACTTATGCTTCATTAAGTAGATATAACCATATCCGCTCAAATCATTTGTGAAGGTAAGAAGATAGCGATACCCACCATGAGCCTCAATACTCATTGGACCACATACATCGGTATGTATTATTTCCAACAAGTCAGTAGCTCGTTCCATTGTTTGGGAGAACGGAGTTTTAGTCATCTTACCCATAAGGCATGGTTCGCAAGCACCAAGTGATTCATAATCAAGTGATTCCAAAAGTCCATTAGTATGGAGTTTCATGCGCTTTACACCGATATGACCCAAATGTCAATGCCACAAATAAGTTGCACTATCATTATTAAACTTATATCTTTTGGCTTCCACACTATGAATATGTGTATCACTACTATCGAGATTTAACAAAAATAGACCATTCAACACGGGTGCATGACCATAAAAGATATTACTCATATAAATAGAACAACCATTATTCTCTAATTTGAATGAATAACCGTCTCACATTAAACAAGATCCAGATATAATGTTCATGCTTAACGCTGGCACCAAATAAAAATTATTCAGGTCTGAAACTAATCCCGATAGTAGATGTAGAGGTAGCATGCCGACCGAGACCACATCGACTTTGGAACCATTTCCCACGCGCATCGTCACCTCGTTCTTAGCCAATCTTTGCTTAATCTGTAGCCCGTGTTTCGAGTTGCAAATATGAGCGACAAAACCAGTATCAAATACCCAGGCGCTACTGCAAGCATTAGTTAAGTACACATCAATAACATGTATATCAAATATACCTTTCACTTTGCCATCCTTCTTATCCGCCAAATACTTGGGGCAGTTCCGCTTTTGTGACCAGTCCCTTTGAAGTAGAAGCACTCAGTTTCCGGCTTAGGTCCAGACTTGGGTTTCTTCTCTTGAGCGGCAACCTTTTTGTTGTTCTTCTTGAAGTTCCCCTTCTTCCCTTTGCCCTTTTTCTTAAAACTAGTGGTCTTATTTACCATCAACACTTGATGCTCCTTTTTGATTTCTACCTCCGCAGCCTTTAGCATCGCGAAGAGCTCAGGAATAGTCTTGTTCGTCCCTTGCATATTATAGTTCATCACGAAGCCTTTATAGCTTGGTGGCAGTGATTGAAGAACTCTGTCAATGACATAATCAACTGGAAGATCAACTCCCAGCTGAGTCAAGTCGTTATGGTACCCAGACATTCTGAGTATGTGTTCACTGACAGAACTATTCTCCTCCATTTTGCAGCTGTAGAACTTGTTGGAGACTTCATACCTCTCAAATCGGGCATTTACTTGAAATATTAACTTCAACTCTTGGAATATCTCATATGCTCCATGACGTTCAAAACGTCTTTGAAGTCTCGATTCTAACCCGTAAAGCTTGGCACACTGAACTATTGAGTAGTCATCAGCTTTGCTTTGCCAGACGTTCTTAACATCATCAGTAGCATCTGCAGCAGGCCTGGCACCCAACGGTGCTTCCAGGATGTAATTCTTCTGTGTAGCAATGAGGATAATCCTCAAGTTACGGACCCAGTCCGTGTAGTTGCTGCCATCATCTTTCAACTTAGCTTTCTCTAGGAACACGTTAAAATTCAAAGGAACGGTAGCACGGGCCATTGATCTACAACAAAATATACATGCAAAATACGATCAGGTACTAAGTTCATGACAAATTAAAGTTCAATTAATCTTATTACTTAAGAACTCCCACTTAGATAGACATCCCTCTAATCATCTAAGTGATCACGTGATCCAAATCAACTAAACCATGTCTGATCATCACATGAGATGGAGTAGTTTTAAATGGTGAACATCACTATGTTGATCATATCTACTATATGATTCACGCTCGACCTTTCGGTCTCAGTGTTCCGAGGCCATATCTGCATATGCTAGGTTCGTCAAGTTTAACCCGAGTACTCTGCGTGTGCAAAGCTAGCTTACACCCGTTGTATGTGAACTTAGAGCTTATCACACCCGATCATCACGTGGTGTCTCAGCACGACGAACTGTAGCAAAGGTGCATAGTCAGGGAGAACACTTGTACCTTGAAATTTAGTAAGGGATCATCTTATAATGCTACCGACGTTCTAAGCTAAATAAGATGTATAAAGGATAAACATCAGATGCAATCAAAATATGTGACATGATATGCCCATCATCATCTTGTGCTCATGATCTCCATCACCGAAGCATCGTCATAATCTCCATCGTCACCGGCGCGACACCTTGATCTCCATCGTAGAATCATTGTCATATCGCCAACTATTGTTACTACGACTATCACAACCGCTTAGTGATAAAGTAACACAATTACATGGCGATTGCATTGCATACAATAAAGCAACAACCATATGGCTCCTCCCAGTTGCCGATAACTTTGTTACAAAACATGATCATCTCATACAACAATTTATACCACATCATGCCTTGACCATATCACATCACAGCAAGCCCTGCAAAAACAAGTTAGACATCCTCTACTTTGTTGTTGCAAGTTTTACGTGGCTGCTACGGGCTACTGGTAAGAACCATTCTTACCTACGCATCAAAACCACAACGATCTTTCGTCAAGTGTGTTGTTTTAACCTTCAACAAGGAGCGGTCGTAGCCACACTCAATTCAACTAAAGTTGGAGAAACAGACACTCACCAGCCACCTATGTGGAAAGCACGTCGGTAGAACCAGCCTCGCGTAAGCGTAGACGTAATGTCGGTCTGAGCCGCTTCATCCAACAATACTGCTGAATCAAAGTATGACATGCTGGTAAGCAGTATGACTATTATCGCCCACAACTATTTGTGTTCTACTCGTTTATGTAACATCTATGCATAGACCTGGCTCGGATGCCACTGTTGCGGAACGCGGTAATTTAAAAAAAATCCTACAATCACGCAAGATCTATCTGGGAGATGCATAGCAATGAGAGGGGAGAGTGTGTCCACATACCCTCATAGACTGAAAGCGGAAGCGTTATGACAACGCGATTGATGTAGTCGTACGTCTTCACGATCCAACCGATCCTAGCACTGAAGATACGGCACCTCCACGATTTGCACAGGTTAAGCTCGGTGACGTCCCATGAACACTAGATCCAGCTAAGGTCAAGGGAGAGTTTCGTCAGCACAATGGCGTGGTGACGGTGATGATGAAGTTACCGGCGGAGGGCTTCGCCTAAGCACTACGATGGTATGACTGAGGTGGAAATTTGTGGAGGGGGGCACCGCACACGGCTAAAACAATTGTCAACTTCTGTGTTCTAGGGTGCCCCCTGCCCCCGTTTATAAAGGAGCAAGGGGGAGGCCGGCCGGCCCTCCTAGGGCGCGCCAAGAGAGGGGAATCCTACTAGGACTCCAAATC
Source organism: Triticum dicoccoides (assembly GCF_002162155.2). NCBI lineage: Eukaryota > Viridiplantae > Streptophyta > Magnoliopsida > Poales > Poaceae > Triticum > Triticum dicoccoides. The sequence goes on from NC_041387.1 coordinate 518,234,346, forward strand.
CTAGTAGGTTTCCACCTAAGGAAGAGGGGGAAGCAGGAAGGAAGAGGGGGAAGGGAAGGAAAGGGGGGTGCTGCCCCCTTCCCTTGTCCTATTTGGACTCAGGGGGCCCTCTTGGCCCTACCGCTACTCCCACTAGCCCATCTAGGCCCGTTAGTTCCCTGGGGGGTTCCGGTAACCCTCCGGCACTCCGGTTTTATCCAAAACTTCTCCGGAACACTTTCGGTGTCCTAATATAGCCGCCCAATATATCAATCTTTATGTCTCGACCATTTTGAGACTCCTCGTCATGTCTGTGATCACATCTAGGACTCCGAACAACCTTCGGTACATCATATCACATAAACTCATAATACCAATCGTCATCTAACGTTAAGCGTGCGGACCCTACTGCTTCGAGAACTAAGTAGACATGACCGAGACACATCTCTGGTCAATAACCAATAGAGGAACCTGGATGCTCATATTGGTTCCTACATATTCTACGAAGATCTTTATCGGTCAAACCGCATGACAACATACGTTGTTCCCTTTGTCATCGCTATGTTACTTACCCAAGATTCGAATGTCGGTATCATCATACCTAGCTCAATCTCGTTACCAGCAAGTCTCCTTACTCCTTCCGTAATACTTCATCCCGCAACTAACTAATTAATCACAATGCTTGCAAGGCTTATAGTGATGAGTATTACTGAGAGGGCCCAGAGATACCTCTCCAAAACACAGAGTGACAAATCCTAATCTTGATATATGCTGACCCAACAAACACCTGTAGAGCACCTTTACAATCAACCATTTACATTGTGATGTTTGGTAGCACACAAAGTGTTCCTCCGGTATTCGAGAGTTGCATACTCTCATAGTCTGAGGAACTTGTATAAGTCATGAAGAAAGCAGTAGCAATGAAACTGACACGATCATAATGCTAAGCTAACGGATGGGGCATGTCCATCACATCATTCTCCTAATGATGTGATCCCGTTCATCAAATGACAAGACATGTCTATGGTTAGGAAACATAACCATCTTTGATTAACGAGCTAGTCAAGTAGAGGCATACTAGGGACTATAAGTTTTGTCTTTGTACTCACACATGTACTATGTTTCCGATTAATACAATTCTAGCATGAATAATAAACATTTATCATGAATTAAGGAAATAAATAATAACTTTATTATTGCCTCTAGTGCATATTTCCTTCAAAGCATACATAGCGTTGTCATTCTAGTCGCAAACATGTATGTACATACTGGTCGCTCGGTCTGTCTACAGGCTGCAACAATGAACCATGGCCGTGCAAGGAAGAAGGGCACGTGTCATAGTAGAGGTGTGCACGTGTCGTAGTAGAGGCACGCATGTAGCATGTACACGTACGTACAACGGCCAGGTTGTAAGAAAGAAAATACGGCCACGTACGTACATACGGGAGGGGTCTCGAATGCCTACTCGCGCATACGTACGGCCAGGGCTCGTGTAGATGGTTGGGTCGGAACGGAGAAACTGCGTTATCGTCATGTTCATGGGGACCCAACCGGCTGGGTCGGAACGGAATGCATCATCGTGTTCATTGGGAGCCAACCGGCTTGGACGGAACAACCGATGGAAACGAGGCCTGGCGTATCGCAAAATAGAGGAAACGGCCTTGTGTTTGACCGGCCATGGTCGAAACGGGCTCCTCTTCATCGGGAGGGGTCTGGTGTACCGTAAAACGGAGAAAACAGACTTCTGTTGGACCTCCTACCATCGAAACGGGGTCCTGTTGATCGGGAGGTGTGTGGCGTACCGGAAAACGGAGGAAATGGACTTGTGTTGGAGCGATACAGTCGAAACGGGGGTCCTATTCATCGGGAGGGGTGTGGCGTACTGCAAAACGGGACTCCACGGGACAATGTTCATCTCCACCATCGACCTCCTCCGGCCTCCATGGGCTACTGTTCATCCACCGTCGACCTTCTCCAATCTCCACCTACGACTGTTCATCCATGGGCTCCTATTCATCCAGCCTCCACCGCTCCTCCATCGGCTACTGTTCAACCAACCCTCTCCATAGGGTCTTGTTCAACCACCCGTCCATAGGCTACTGTTCATCCAGCCCTCCACCGACTACTGTTCATCCAGCCCTCGACGGGGTCGTCTGTTCATCCAGCCCTCCATGAGGTCCTGTTCATCCACCCCCAACCAACTCGATCGGGGTCATGTTCATCCAGAGGCAGCACCACAGGGTCCTGTTCATCCACCCCCACTGGGAACTGTTCATCCAACCCCCCCGACAACAATCACTATTCGTCAAGGGAAGGAGGCAGCAGGGGTTCGATTGGCTTCAGTTAGCAGCAGTAGCGAAGGAATCACTCGGGTTCAGTTAACGGCAAGGGATCGATCGCTCGGGTTCAGTAACGTAGCTAGTGCAATCGCTCGGGTTCAGTTAGAGCCCAACACCTCACTCGGGTTTAGTTAGATCCCAACGCCTCGTACACACGCGCATACGTGTATGAGAGAAATGCACATCGCTCGGCCCCCAACCACCCACCGTAACCGGGAACTCCCCGAAATTTTCCTCGCCCTCGCTTCTACCACGGTTTTTTCCTTCATTGACGGCCCAAAGAATGTCATGCAGCTGCGTCTCCACCCCGCCTAGGACGAAAAGCCCATTTTTTGTCATGATTTTTTTCATAGAAGTAGGAGCCCACCACATCTATGATGATACCGGGTTTTGTCACAATTATCGTTATAGAAGTGTCATAAGCATGACAGGAAAAAAATTCGTTCGGCCCAAAATGTCACGGATGTGTCTTTTTTTGTAGTGATAGCTATCAGAAGAAGAAAAAAATACAAGTTCTTCTCAACGTCTAGACAGTCCCTCTTTTAAATGCATGTGAGGTCATTTCGTTTTATTACACTTTTACACAGATTGGGTGTGTGGGCGAAAAATGCAGTTCTATGTCACATATGTTGCAGTGCACTATATTAACAAGTGTGGTGCTATGTGTACTAGTAATGTATGTGCATTTTAAAAAATATGCAATAGGAGAAACACAAAAAAGCTTTGCACTTGGCTAAAAAAATGACATACCACTTCAGTGTAATATGAATGGTAGTCAATCATGCGCCACTTCATCGTGAAATCAGGATGGCCAGTGTACTTCCTGGTGTTTTTCTATGGATATCAATGGTCTGGCAGTGCTGGTTCATCGTGTCTAAGACTTAACGACCATCCTTGGAGCGCGGCATCATAATCCGTCGCATCAAAAAACAAATGAAATAAAAGTTCATTCGGCACGTAGCATTAGGACAACTGCTTCAAGTAACTATAAAAAGAAATGCAACAAAGAAGAAAATAAATTGTGGAAAACAATGGCCTTACCAGTTTTGCGTCCAACATGTTTTTGTCGCCAACAAAAACCTTGATCTGCTTAACTGCATCTTCTAGAACAAATGGGTTATGCATGACTGGCAACACATGGTATCCTTCCTCATTTTTCTTCACATCGGTTTCCATTTGAAGAACATACTGCATAGAAAAAGAACAAATAGGTCATAAAAAGAATAAAACATGCATGCACGCATGGACATAAAAAATTCAGTACAAGAGAAAAAACGCACCAAAAAAACATGACAGCAGACACATTTATCGTCATAAATAAAGGTGAGAGTAGCACACCTTCACCAGGATGATAAACTAAACTCATTTCAGGGTCTTGCTCCCAATAATTAATGACAAAATCCATGAGATATGAGTCCATGCAAGCTCCTTTGCCAAATGTATTATAGATATAGTCAACTTTGACTATTTCGACATCACCAAAAGCATAATTTACCATCAAGAACGCGTTACTGTAGTAAACATACACAGATGGGATCAAAAAATAAAGTTAAAAACAAAACACACAAAAAGGATGAAGGGCACACACATAAAACTTACTCGTGTATTTGGTTACAAAATCTTGGCTGAGAACGAGATCCTTTATTATCCTCGCCTCATCAATATATTTCAACCTCGCAGACCTCAATTTCTCTAAAGAGTATCTCAACTTAAAAGCCCTCTCACCTGCCCTCCTGTTCGAATATACTTCAGCCTCATCTACGGGAGGACTATTGATTGCCGCACTCCTAGTCCTAGTGATGCGTTGCACCGGTGTAACAAAATCATCATCATGAACATCAACTACCTCATGTAGAGAGCCAGGTCGAGCAATACTTCCACCATCAGGTCTAGATGCCACATCTGTGTTCACACCATATCCAGCCAAAGAACGATAATTATCGGCAGAGATTTCAATGGAACAATCTTCCATAACTACCTCAGAACCCTGGGACTCAAACAGTGATGTACAGCCTCCATGAAGACCCCCATCAAAACCTGACAACGAGGAGAAAAAACATAGAAACACTCAACCCAAATACAAAACCAAAAACATTAAATGCATCTCAGTAATATAAAAAATGCAGTTCACTAAAGAAGAGAATGCATCCCACTTGTCTAGAACATTGTGGCTCACTTGTCTAGAACAATGCAGCTCACTTGTCTAAAACAAATGTAGCCCACTTGTCTAGAACAATATAGCTCACTTGTCTAGAACAAATATATCTCACTTGTCTAGAACAATGCAGCTCACTTGCCCCGAATAAAATGTAGCTCACTTGTCTACAACAATGCAACTTACTTACACAACCATACAGAGCCCTCCACTGTCAATCACGCATTTCACTAGCACACTAATCAAAAAAGACCTTAAGAAGCAGGAGCAAGCAGTAGACAAAAAAAGGGAAGTAAATAAGTTCACTAACACAACCTTTATCTGCAAAAATCAAAAGTGACGATAACTTAAGGGAACACTTTGTCGAAGTGAGCCAGCTATATAGTATGGCCTTTCTGATGTAGCCAATGTTATCCACCCCAAACTAGCAACTTGAACAACATCCCAAGTCTGCAAGAATTGAAACATATAGAATCCACAGTCATGCCTGCAATAAAATAACAAAAAACATCAGTTTCACATAAAAATATAAAAGAACAGTTGAGGAGTATGGTGGAGAGGGGCTACAAGGAACATACCCATTTGGCTGAATTGGGACAACCACATGTTTCAACGCAAATCCATCAAGTGTAGGAGGATTTAGCGGCTCATCAGAACTTGAGCTACCTTCTTTCCATGCACGCTTGATATTTTTAACCATCCTACTTAAAATCATGTTTGCTTCAGAGCTCCCGGGTTTATTGAGCGAGTCAAGTAACTCAAACCGCCTTTCCTTCACATTCAAGGCAACTACACAATAATGATCAACGCCATCCTTCGTCTCTGGCGGATCAAATGTTGCAAACAAGACCTGTTGGAGGTAAAAAATAAAAAAAATATTACAAGAACAACTAGAACACTATAAACCCAACACACAAAAAATGGTTTTCGACACAAAAAGACATTACTCACGACATTACTCACTAATAACGGAAGGAGAATCTAGTGCAGAGCTAGATGGCAGTTCCTTACCTCCCCTCATAGTTGAGGGCAAAATCTTGGTCTTAGAGTCTTTCAAGTTCTTCATAGTGATCAACAGATATAAATCCCAAGTGACTCAGAGAATAGAGATATGCTCCCCGGCAACGGCGCCAGAAATTAGTCTTGATAACCCACAAGTGTAGGGGATCGCAACAGCTTTCGAGGGTGAAGTACAACCCAAATTTATTGATTCGACACAACGGGAGCCAAAGAATATTCTTGAGTATTAGAAGTTGAGTTGTCAATTCAACCACACCTGGATAACTTAGTATCTGCACCAAAGTATTTAGTATCAAGAGTGGTATGATAGTAATGGTAACAGTAGCAACAGAAAAGATAAACGTTTTTGGGTTTTTGTAGTAGTTGTAACAGTAGCAACGGAAAAGTAAATAAGCGAAGAACAATATGTGAAAAGCTCGTAGGCAATGGATCAGTGATGGATAATTATGCCGGATGCGATTCCTCATGCAATAGTTATAACATAGGGTGATATAGAACTAGCTCCAATTCATCAATGTAATGTAGGCATGTATTCCGTAAATAGTCATACGTGCTTATGGAAAAGAACTTGCATGACATCTTTTGTCCTACCCTCCCGTGGCAGCGAGGTCCTAGTGGAAACTAAGGGATATTAAGGCCTCCTTTTAATAGAGAACCGGACCAAAGCATTAACACATAGTGAATACATGAACTCCTCAAACTATGGTCATCACCGAGAAGTATCCCGATTATTGTCACTTCGGGGTTGTCGGATCATAACACATAATAGGTGACTATAGACTTGCAAGATAGGATCAAGAACACACATATATTCATGAAAACATAATAGGTTCAGATCTGAAATCATGGCACTCAGGCCCTAGTGACAAGCATTAAGCATAGCAAAGTCATAGCAACATCAATCTCAGAACATAGTGGATACTAGGGATCAAACCCTAACAAAACTAACTTGATTACATGGTAAATCTCATCCAACCCATCACCGTCCAACAAGCCTACGATGGAATTACTCACGCACTGCAGTGAGCATCATGAAATTGGTGATGGAGGATGGTTGATGATGACGACAGCGACAAATCCCCCTCTCCGGAGCCCTGAACGGACTCTAGATCAGCCCTCCTGAGAGAGATTAGGGCTTGGCGGCGGCTCCGTGACATGAAACGCGATGAAACTTTCTACTTGATTTTTTTCTCCCCGAGACGGTATATATGGAGTTGGAGTTGAGGTCGGAGGAGGTCCGGGGGGCCCACGAGATAGGAGGGCGCCCCCCCCCCCCATCTCGTGGACAGCCCCCCTGACCTTGATTCTTTCGCCAAAAGTTCTTAATAATTCTGAAAAGTTCCTCCATGGATTTCCAGGACATTCCGAGAACTTCTCTTTTCTACACATAAAACAACATCATGGTAGTTCTGCTGAAAACAGCGTCAGTCCGGGTTAGTTTCATTCAAATCATGTAAGTTAGAGTCCAAAACAAGGGCAAAAGTGTTTGTAAAAGTAGATACGTTGGAGACGTATCAACTCCCCCAAGCTTAAACCTTTGCTTGTCCTCAAGCAATTCAGTTGACAAACTGAAAGAGATAAAGAAAAACTTTTACAAACTCCGTTTGCTCTTGTTGTTGTAAACATGAAAAGCCAGCATTCAAGTTTCAGCAAATATTATGAACTAACCATACTCACAATAACACATAAGTCTCACAATTACTCATATCAATAGCATAATCAGCTAGCGAGTCATAATAATAAAACTCGGATGACAACACTTTCTCAAAATAATCATATAATGATATAACAAAATGGTATCTCGCTAGCCCTTTCTGAGACCGCAAAACATAAATGCAGAGCACCTTTAAAGATCAAGGACTGACTAAACATTGTAATTCATGGTAAAAGAGATCCAGTCAAGTCATACCCAATATAAACCAATAATAATGAATGCAAATGACAGTGTGCTCTCCAGTGGGTGCTTTTAATAAGAAGGAAGATGACTCAACATAAAAATAAATAGATAGGCCCTTCGCAGAGGGAAGCAGGGATTTGTAGAGGTGCCAGAACTCGATTTTAAAATAGAGGTTGAATAACATTTTGAGCGGCATACTTTTAGCTGTCAACGCAACAACTATGAGATGGCTGTATCTTCCATACTACATGCATTATAGGCAGTTCCCAAACAGAATGGTAAAGGTTTATACTCCCCAACCACCAACAAGCATCAATCCATGACTTGCTCGAAACAACGAGTGCCTCCAACATACAACAGCCCTGGGGGAGTTTTGTTTAATTATTTTGATTTGCTTTGATCTTTTTGGATCATGGGACTGGGCATCCCGGTTACCGGCCCTTTCTCGTGAATGAGGAGCGGAGTTCACTCCTCTGAGAATAACCCACTTAGCATGGAAGATATAGGCAGCCCTAGTTGAAACATGAGCTGCTCGAGCATACAAAACAGAATTTCATTTGAATGTTTGGAGTTTAGCACATACAAATTTACTTGGAACGGCGGGTAGATACTGCACATAGGAAGGTATACTGGACTCATATGGAACAACTTTGGGGTTTAAGAAGTTTGGATGCACAAGCAGTATACCCGCTTAGTACAGGTGAAGGCTAGCAAAAGACTCGGAAGCGACCAACTGAGAGAGCGACAACAGTCGTAAGCATGCATTAAAATTAATTCACACCGGATACAAGCATGTGTAGGATATAATCCACCATGAACATAAATATCGTGAAGGCTATGTTGATTTGATTCAACTACATGCGTGAACATGTGCCAAGTCGAGTCACTCAATTCATTCAAAGGAGGATACCATCCCATCATATCACATCATAATCATTCTAATAGCATGTTGGCACGCAAGGTAAACCATTATAACTCATAGCTAATCAAGCATGGCACAAGCAACTATAATCTCTAAGTGTCATTGCAAATATGTTTATTTCATAATAGCTGACTCAGGAATGATGAATCATCATATTTACAAAAACAAGAGAGCTCGAGTTCATACCATCTTTTCTCATCCCAATAAGTCCATCATATATCGTCATTATTGCCTTTCACTCGCATGACCGAACGAAGTGTATAATAATAGGAGTGCATGTGCATTTGACTAAGCTGGAATCTGCAAGCATTCAACTCAAGAGAGAAGACAAGTAATATGGGCTCTAAATATAAATAATCAATCATGCATATGAGAGCCACTAAGCATTTTCAGTATGGTCTTCTCGACCCCCATAAGAAAGAAAAGAAAATAAAACTATTTACACGGGAAAGCTCCCAACAAGTAAAAGAAGAACGAGAAATCTTTTTGGGTTTTCATTTTAATTTCTACTACAAGCAAGGAAATTAAACTAACTAATTTTTTGGTTTTTCTTAAGGTTTATCAAACACACAAGAAGAAAACTAGAAAAAGAGATTTAAACTAACATGGATAATACAATGAAGGAGTTTGAGCACCGACGACTAGTGTGTGAACATGAATGTAAAGTCGGTGAGAAATACGTACTCCCCCAAGCTTAGGCTTTTGGCCTAATTTAGTTTAATACCAAGGTCCGCCTGGCTGATATCCATAAGTGAAACTGGGATTGTACTGAGATGCAGAGGCAACAGCCTCCTGGGCAGCAACGTGTTGGCGAGCTGCCTCCATTCCCCTCTCATATTCAGTGGCTTCTTCCCTGGTGATAACATATCCTCCTCTTGCCTCTGCACAAAGGAATTAGTCAAATGATAATATTGAGGACACTTATCTTGTAAGAAGTCCTGCAGCTCGGCATTACTCACATAAGCGTCAAATTCCTCCTTGAAGTCTGCTTCGACCATAAAATCATCAGATGGCCACTCGCAAGCCCGTACATTCGTGTCCCTTGGAAAGTTAACATCTTGTTCACGTATAGCAATCCTCGGCCCTTTCTTTGCCGAGGAACCACCTTGGTACATTCTTCTAAACATATTCCTTTTTCTGAAATTTTCTGAAATTTTAGTAACTTCAAAATAAAAGTGCATAAAACTAAACAAGATTGATAGCAACTACTCCTACAAGCGCCTAGAGCCTATATCATGCATTGGAATTGCTTGGGACCTCAAAAATTTACCTTCAAGCTCAAGAACAGGGTCACCAAGGCAGCAAGGATTTGCAATGAATAAAGCACTAGAACAAAAAGTAATTGGTCCAATGGAGGAGTCACATACCAAGCAAGAATCTCCCAAAGCAGTTTTGCGAATGGAGCTTTGAGCTAAGAGATCGAAAATCACAGCAAAACGAGCTAGAACTCGTGCTTGAGCTGGATGGGGATTTTTTTGGGTATAAGATGGAGTGTATGGGTGCTAGCATAAGTGGAGGGGAGCCACCAGGGGCCCACGAGACAAGGGGCACGCCCTACAGGGGGGCGCGCCCTCCTCTCTCGTGGCCTGGTGCTTGGCCCTCCTGCAGTGTTTTTAGTGCCTAAAATCCTCAAATATTCCAGAAAAAATCATACTAAATTTGCAGGGCATTTGGAGCACTTTTATTTTTGGACTATTTTTTTATTGCACGGATAAATCAAAAAACAGACAGATAATACTATATTTATTTATTTAATCTAAATAACAGAAAGTAAAAAGATGGTATAGAAGGTTGTGCCTTCTAGTTTCATCCATCTCGTGATCATCAAAATGAATCCACTAACAAGGTTGATCAAGTCTTGTTAACAAACTCATTCCGAATAACACGGAATCGGAGAAATTTCGAATAACACGAAGTTACCTCAATGGGGATATGAAAATCCCCAACAATAAGAATATCATACTTTTTCTTGACAGTAGGGAGAGGAAATTCAAAACCTCCAAAAATGATAGTTGGAACATTTTCAATAGAATTGATGCTATGAACTTGAGATTGTTTCCTCGAAAAGTGTACCGTATGCTCATTACCTTTAACATGAAAAGTGACATTGCCTTTGTTGCAATCAATAACAGCCCCTGCAGTATTAAGAAAAGGTCTACCAAGGATAATAGACATACTATCGTCCTCGGGAATATCAAGAATAACAAAATCCGTTAAAATAGTGACATTTGCAACCACAACAGGCACATCCTCACAAATACCGACAGGTATAGCATTTGATTTATCAGCCATTTGCAAAGATATTTCAGTAGGTATCAACTTATTCAATTCAAGTCTACGATATAAAGAGAGAGGCATAACACTAACACCGGCTCCAAGATCACATAAAGAAGTTCTAACATAATTTCTTTTAATGGAGCATGGTATAGTTGGTACACCCGGATCTCCAAGTTTCTTTGGTATTCCACCCTTAAAAGTGTAATTAGCAAGTATGGTGGAAATTTCAGCTTCCGGTACCTTTCTTTTATTTTTCATGATATCCTTCATATATTTAGCATAAGGATTTGCTTTAAGCATATCCGTTAAGCGCATACGTAAGAAAATGGGCCTAATCATTTCAGCAAAGCGCTCAAAATCCTCATCATCCTTTGACTTGGATGGTTTAGGAGGAAAGGGCATGGGTTTCTGAACCCATGGTTCTCTTTCTTTACTGTGCTTCCTAGCACCAAAATCTCTCTTATCATAACGTTGATTCTTTCATTGTGGTTTATCAAGATCAACAACAGGTTCAATCTCTACATCATTTTCTTTGCTGGGTTGAGCATCAACATGAACATTATCATTAACATTATTACTAGGTTCATGTTCATCACCTGATTGTGTTTCAGCATCAGAAATAGAAATATCATTGGGATTCTCAAGTGTGTCTACAGTAGGTTCACTAGAAGCATGTAAGGTTCTATCGTTTTTCTTCTTCTTCTTCTTAGAAGAACTAGGTGCCTCTAAATTTTTTCTCTAAGAATCTTGCTCGATTCTCTTAGGGTGGCCTTCAGGATACAAAGGTTCCTGAGTCATTCTACCGGTTCTAGTAGAAACTCTAACAGCAAAGTCATTTTTATTATTCAATTCATCAAGCAAATCGTTTTGAGCTTTGAGTACTTGCTCAGCTTGAGTAGCAACCATAGAAGCATATTTGCTAACGCGGTGAAGTTCATCTTTAACTCTAGCCAGATTATCACCTACGCGTCCTATCTCGAAAGCATTGTTCTTTAACTCTCTACCAACATAAGCTTTAAAACTTTCTTGTCTAGCCATAAAGTCATCAAATTCATCTAAGCATGGGCTATGAAATTTAGTAGAGGGTATTTCAACTTTATCATATCTATAGAGAGAATTTACCTTCACTACCTGTGTCGGGTTATCAAGACAATGTAGTTCTTCAGGCGGTATATTCAGGCCATGTATTTCTTCAATAGGAGGTAAATTCTTAACATCTTCAGTTTTAATACCTTTTTATTTCATTGATTTCTTTGCCTCTTGCATATCTTCAGGACTGAGAAATAAAACACCTCTCTTCTTCGGAGTGGGTTTAGGAATAGGCTCAGGAGTTGGCTCAATTGGTTCAGGAATTACTTCAAGAACTGGCTTGGGAAGAGTCCAATTATTTTCATTAGTCAACATATTATTCAATAGTATTTCAGCTTCATCGACTGTTCTTTCCCTGAAAACACAACCAGCACAACTATCCATGTGGTCCTTGGAAGCATCGGTTAGTCCATTATAAAAGATATCAAGTATTTCAGTTTCTTAAGATGATGATCAGGCAAAGCATAAAGCAACTGGAGAAAACTCCCCCAAGCTTGTGGGAGACTCTCTTCTTTGATTTGCACAAAATTATATATTTCCCGCAAGGCAGCTTGTTTCTTATGAGCAGGGAAATATTTAGCAGAGAAGTAATAAATCATATCCTGGGGACTACGCACACAACCAGGAGCAAGAGAATTATACCAAGTCTTAGCATCACCCTTTAATGAGAACGGAAATATCTTAATGATATATAAATAGCGAGACTTCTCATCATTAGTAAATAGAGTGCTATATCATTCAACTTGGTAAGATGTGCCACAACAGTTTCAGATTCAAGGCCATAAAAAGGATCAGATTCAACTAAAGTAATAATATCAGGATCAACAGAGAATTCATAATCCTTATCAGTAACACAGATAGGTAAAGTAGAAAAAGTAGGATCGGGTTTCATTCTAGCATTAAGAGACTGCTGCTTACATTTAGCTAATAATTTCTTATCACATCTATCATTGCAAGAAAGAATAGCTTCAGCAGCTTCTTTGTTCATAACATAACCCTTAGGAACAACAGGTAAAACATAATCATAGGGGGAACGTTCATCATCACTATCATCAATAGCATCTTCAATATTTCCATTCCCCCTAACTCTAGCAAGTTGTTCATCAAGAAATTCACCTAAGGGCAAAGTAGTATCACGCACAGAAGTAGTTTCATCATAAGTATCATGCAAAGCAGAAGTGGCATCATCGATAACATGCGACATATCAGAATTCATAGCAGCAACAGGTTTAGGTGTCGCAAGCTTACTAATAACGGAAGGAGAATCTAGTGCAGAGCTAGATGGCAGTTCCTTACCTCCCCTCGTAGTTGAGGGCAAAATCTTGGTCTTAGCGTCTTTCAAGTTCTTCATAGTGTTCAATAGATATAAATCCCAAGTGACTCAGAGAATAGAGCTATGCTCCCCGGCAACGGCACTAGAAATTAGTCTTGATAACCAACAAGTGTAGGGGATCGCAACAGCTTTCGAGGGTGAAGTAATACCAAATTTATTGATTCGACACAAGGGGATCCAAAGAATATTCTTGAGTATTAGCAGTTGTGTTGTCAATTCAAACACACCTGGATAACTTAGTATTTGCAGCAAAGTATTTAGTAGCAAGAGTGGTATGATAGTAATGGTAACAGTAGCAACATAAAAGATAAATGTTTTTGGGTTTTTGTAGTAGTTGTAACAGTAGCAATGGAAAAGTAAATAAGCGAAGAACAATATGTGAAAAGCTCGTAGGCAATGGATCAGTGATGGATAATTATGCCGGATGCGATTCCTCATGCAATAGTTATAACATAGGGTGATATAGAACTAGCTCCAATTCATCAATGTAATGTAGGCATGTATTCCGTAAATAGTCATACGTGCTTATGGAAAAGAACTTGCATGACATCTTTTGTCCTACCCTCCCGTGGCAGAGGGGTCCTAGTGGAAACTAAGGGATATTAAGGCCTCCTTTTAATAGAGAACCGGAACAAAGCATTAACACATAGTGAATACATGAACTCCTCAAACTACGGTCATCACCGAGAAGTATCCCGATTATTGTCACTTCGGGGTTGTCGGATCATAACACATAATAGGTGACTATAGACTTGCAAGATAAGATCAAGAACACACATATATTCATGAAAACATAATATGTTCAGATCTGAAATCATGGCACTCGGGCCCTAGTGACAAGCATTAAGCATAGCAAAGTCATAGCAACATCAATCTCAGAACATAGTGGATACTAGGGATCAAACCCTAACAAAACTAACTTGATTACATGGTAAATCTCATCCAACCCATCACCATCCAGCAAGCCTACAATGGAATTACTCACGCACGATGGTGAGCATCATGAAATTGGTGATGGAGGATGGTTGATGATGACGACGGCAAAGAATCCCCCTCTCTTGAGCCCCGAACGGACTCCAGATCAGCCCTCCCGAGAGAGATTAGGGCTTGGCGGCGGCACCATGTCGTGAAACGCGATGAAAATTTCTCCTTGATTTTTTTCTCCCCGAGACAGTATATATGGAGTTGGAGTTGAGGTCGGAGGAGGTCCGGGGGCCCCACGAGATAGGAGGGCGCGCCCGCCTGTCTCGTGGACAGCCTGTGGGCCCCCTGACCTTGATTCTTTCGCCAAAAATTCTTAATAATTCTGAAAACTGTCTCCGTGGATTTCTAGGACATTCCGAGAACTTTTCTTTTCTACACATAAAACAACATCATGGTAGTTCTGCTGAAAACAACGTCAGTCTGGGTTAGTTTCATTCAAATCATGCAAGTTAGAGTCCAAAACAAGGGCAAAAGTGTTTGGAAAAGTAGATACGTTGGAGACGTATCATACCACCAGGCCAAATACTTGTATTGCCAAAACATAACCAAACAAGAAATAGTGCTTAAGCAAAGAGGTCATCACATGAAATCAAAAAATAGAATCAAAAAACAAAACAAAAAATTATGCATGCTTACACAAATATGGTACGGGACAAGCATCGTCGGAGATCCCTTAAACTTATCTACCAGCAAAGAAACACCGAGATCTACAAGGCATCTAGTGAGCACCCCTTTATCCCAAAAAGATTGACAAACTTCGCCAATGGTAATATCAGCCACCTCAGTTTTAAAAGCAATCATATCCCTGATTGTTCTTAAACTAAAACATAAGATACTACAAAAGTAACAAGAACAAGAAAGGGAAAAGAGTGCGATTAGAAAATACATATGAACAAATCAATTTATAGGAAAGCCATACTTCTTCTTTTTGTCCCTCCAAGCCCTCATAACAACAGTGTAGAATTCATTATATCTTTTGAGAAGGGCTAGATCAATGCTCGACGGTGTCCCAACAGGAAGTTCTTTATCTATAATAAAAAAGGGAACAAATAAAAGATGAAGTTCAATTATCTAAAAGAATGAAGTTCAATTATCAGATAAGGAAATTCTGCTTGCTATTTTGAAAATCGCCAACAAAAGAAGAAGTTTCACTTATCATTAAACATCGAATGCAGCTATCATAGTAATTAAAAAAATGGATCAGAAAAACTTCAACTTCATTGTCCGAAACTAAACACTTGCCTTCAGTGTAAGAGTCTTCATGTTGTTGTTCTTCACAGCTGACCAAAACATTTTCTTGGCTAGGATGCGATGAAACCACCACAACCTCACTAGACTGCCCTACTCTAGCAACATCAGCATTCTCTGGATTTATAATAGTCCGATCAACCATAACTTCCTTAGATACTTCAACTACATTAGGCTCCACTCTGAATACATCACGAACATCGTTGGAAGCCAGACAAACAGGAGAAGAAGCAACACTACCACATGAACGACATTCTCAAGTGACTTTTCAATGCCAACATTAGAATCTTCATGCGGATTAGGGGCAACAACATCTGCTTGGCCTATGGTCTGCAGGCCAAAGCTTAAGGGGGGACTTGGACTATTAAATCTGGGACTGCAAAATGATACTCTGCTTCTTAAATATCTGAATGAATTCTATAACAAAGCAGATGTGACATGGGTTCATTTGTTTTGGGATTCATACTACTTTGAGAGAGTTCCCCATGACACTACTCTTTGTGGCTCCTTCTGGTGGAGGGACATTTGCAAACTAATGGACAAGTTTAGGGTTGTTACCTCTGTGACTGTTGGCAGAGGGGATTCAGTTCTCTTTTGGTCTGATCATTGGGAGATTGACAAGTCTTGCATCCCTCTTCAAGAAAGGTTCCCAAGGCTCTTCTCATTTTGTGTGTAGAAAAATCTTTCTGTTATGTAAGTGGTACAGGCAGGAAATTTGCAGCACATGTTTTCTCTGCCAATGTCTGAGCTGGCTCTTTCCAATCCCATTCTGAGCTGGGTTTGGAAGAGTTGTTGTACCATGACAGTTAAAATGTTTGCCTGGCTGGTAATTATGGACAGAGTTAACACCAAGGATATGATTCAACGACGACATTGGAAAATTAATGATGGGCCTAGTTGTGTACTTTGTCTGACTGGAGTGCTTGAGGATAGGAACCATCTTTTCTTCCAATTTAACTTCAGTATGAGAATCTGAAACTATCTACAAGTTTCCTGTTTGGATAGCAATGACATGGTGCAAATTGCCTTACATGCCAGGAAAGATTTTAATAAACCTTTCTTCTCAGAAGTGGTTCTCCTTGCTTGGTGGAACATTTGGAAAGTTAGGAATGACATGGCTTTTAGACATATCAACCCATCTTTTAGGCAGTGGAGGAATGGATTTACTCATGATATTACTCTCCTTTCACACCGGATCAAGACCAGATACAGGGAAGCTCTGCTCAAGTGGATTGATTTCTTACCTCCTTGAGGGTCTCCTCATATGTATTTTCCTTTTTCTGGTTATAGACTTTACAAATTTTCCTTCTTTATTAGATTAGTATAGCCTATCTTGTATATCCTTTTCTTTTTTATTTGTTCCTCCTCTTGAGGAACCTTTTGTTTATACCTAGTGCAGTTCTAATAAAATGCTATGGGGTGTAAGCCCTGTAGTCTTCCAGGTCAAAAAAACAACATCGTGGGATTCCTGAGCTACAGAAGGTTCTGCACTGTCAATGGCAACCGATATAGAAGCAACCACACTGCCACCACCAGCAACACCACAATCCACATGGTTCACATCATCATGAACAACGCCAACAGATTGACGAACTCTACGTTTTCATCTCCATCTTGTAAAAAAGTTTAAAAAAGACACAATGACACAAGTGAGCGAGGGGGTAATTAAGACAACAACACACAGTTCACTTATGTCAAAGACTGCAGTCCACATAAGTAAAACATATGTAGTACACTAATGTCAAAGATTAAAGCCCACATATGTCAAAAAACTGTAGTCCACATATGTAAAAGAACTACAGTTCACTTATGTCAAACACTGCAGCCCATATATGCAAAAAAAGAACTGCAGTTCACTTATGTCAAAGGATGAAGCTCACACATGTAAAACTATGCAGCTCCCATATGTAAAATAAATGCATATGAGTAAATAGAACAGCGTACGTCAAGATTATAACAACAACAAGAAAAATAGATTACAACCCACTAACAGAAGAAGTAATTCCACTAAAACTTATCGGATACAACATCCGGAGGAGACAACGCAACAGCAAAGTCCTCATCCTTTTCAGGGTCGTCGTAGGAAACATTGTGCACATCACAAGCAGCAACTCCAGTCTACGGGCATAGAACAAACAAAACCAAATAAGATGGTAACGACCAAAAAAAGGAAAAAAAAACTTCAACTATGCACAAGCAACACACATTTTACAATCATGAGGTACACAAAAAAACAATAAAATGGAAAGCAAAAAATAGAAGTTCAAGAAGAGATGCCACATGGCAGATCAGGTATGGGAGAAGTACTTGTACCTGACCAATTTCATCGTCCCTAGATCCATGAACACCAGAAGATTTCACTCCAGCCGATGACAAAAAACCAAGAGTGTGGAGCAGTCCACATAATACATGAAAGAGGTTCAGAAAGGACAAAAAAGGACAATGTACATTATCAGCGCCGGCACCAGCGTCCTGTCGGTTTATTTCATCCAAAATGTGCTTAGCATCCTTCTCATACCGAGCACATTTTTCTTCATGTGAATGTTTCAACTGAACATACAAAGACCGAATATTTGTCACTGCAATCTTCAAGCTTTCAACCACGCCACAATCAAAATTGTGAGTAGCAACAATATCTACTTCCCGGGGGCCATGGCCAGCAGGGAAAAAACTAGCAACTGTCCTCAACCTGTCACTTGAGGTTGGCAAATATTCAGTCAACTTCAAAACCTTCAAAAGAAGCTCATCAATCTCCTCGTGTTTTTTGCCACCAACAAATATTTGTTCAGAAGAGCTTGTATTTTCAAACATCCGATGAGCCGTGAAACCACGATTAGCCGGCGGCTCATCATCACAGGCAGGAAGCTGGCTACAGATAGGCTCATAGAACCTAGCATGAGTGTTAGGCCCCGCATCAGAGCTGCCACATAGCACTGCAGCAGGACGGTTGTACACAATATCGCCAGACGCCTTCCACTTCAAAAATTTTAAAAAGAAAGAGAAGTACACATGTGAATACTAGAAAGTTCAAATTTATAATGACTAATTTTTTTTAAAAAAACTTTAATCTTAAAAACTCAAATGCGCTAATCGGCAGCTTCCCAAATTTGTAAGTTTCCAAATAAATCTTTCCCTTCAAAATCATATCCTTGTTGTATAACTTCATCAGGTCCTTGGTCGTCAGGTATGACGCACGTGGCGTCAACTTGTGCATAACTGAAAATTTGCGAAGCTTCAAGTAATCAAGATACATAATCAGGGGGACAATGGCACAACCCTCTCCAAAATTCTGCTTGCTGCCTTCTGTCTGCCATGTCACCACACCTGCCTGCAACTCATCAGCAACAAGCTGACAAAAGTCCATCTGCGCCATAGCCGCATAATCCATCTTCTCTACCATGGCAGCAACCCAACACAAATGAACTGCAGGCCCGGGGCACAGCAAATTCTGATAAAGTATCAACAAGAACACCTTGACAGAAAGATCAATAGTCACATCATCATCTTCCTCCACCAACACCTTCAGCTTCTGAACCAAGTCCTTGACACCTATACTTTTTGAATGGTCAAAGCCAAGCTCATCCTTGAGGGCAGACAACGAGTCATCATGGCCATTGGTAGCAGGCATGGGTGCAGTGTGACGTCCAATAGGTAAATAAAAAATGTGATGAACTACATCATGATTGATTCGAAGAACCCTGCCGTTCCCAAAGTACATTGTCATCGTGGCAGGGTCAATCACTCCTATCATATAGCACATAAGAATGCGTGACACATTTTTCTTTACAGCCAATTCAAAGACAACACCAAAGCCAGCATCCCGAACACGATTACAATGTGCTAATTTCAATAAAGCAGCAACTTTTCAAACAATGGGGAGCGACAAACATACGGTCTTGTTAAATCAAGCATCATCTCCCTGGGCATCATCTTCAGTTACCTTGCTCTTACTAGACTTCTTCCTCTATGTAAAGGAAAATGCAGTCCACATTAGAAGATAAGCCATAAAAAAGACAAAAAACACAGATAGAATAACAATGAAGGAAACAAATGCAGTCCACTTCAACAAACCTTTGGAACAACATCCGCCTCCTCACCAGAGTCAGCACCAACACCTTCGACGCCATCATCACGGGGCTGCTTGGGTTGACTCTTAGATGGACCAGAGTCTTTCCGTCTACCAGTCTCAACATCCCTCACAAAATCAGCAAGCACAAAGTTGTCATTGTTAGAGTTGGGACCTTCACTGACACGTGGCCGCTTCCGCTGAGTATCCTTTGCAGCAGCTTCAGTAGTTCTCTTACCAAGATTCTTGTTCATGCAAGGAACACGAGGACTCCACCGAGGAGTACCACCTTCTTCAGCAATACAACTCAATCTCTTCTTCTACAAACTAGGCTGCTTGACTTTAACAAATTTGGCACCCTTGGCACCATCTGTAGCTCTCCTCTACTTCTGTTTATCCACATACTCCTTTGAGTCACTTTCAAACCTCAACTTCTTCTTGCTTTGCTTTAATTCATATGCACGAAGCTGTTCTGAGACCATCCACTCATGTGTAACTTCCTCTATACCATTAACAGATTGTGATTGTCTTTCAAACAAGATAGGACGCCTAAGACTCTGATCAAAGTTCACACCAACGTCACCCTCTGCAAAATAATGGTCAATCAATTGAGTAACCTCGTCAAACTCAGGCGCCCCAGCATGAAAAACAGACACTGTGTAAAAATGAAGTTTAACTATGGTCATCATAAAGTGCACAAAAGGAACAAATGTAGTATACTTATACATATAAATGCAGTGTTGCGTACACAAGCTAAATAAAAAAATAATGCAGTTCATATATCAATCTAATGGAGTACATCCACATACACACAAAAACCTGAATAAAACAACAATGCAGTTCACACATACATATAGTTGAGTTCACATATACATATACATGCAGTGCTACATACACTAACTTCACGTTTGTTTCCAAAAAATGCCTGACTAGATATAGCAACGCAACAATAGTTTGTACAACATCAAGTAAGCAGAATACACAAATAAACAAAGCATTCACATCAAAAAAATAGCAGGGTATTTATAAGAACAATGCATTTCAAAACTCACAGGACACATATGTTTAAAATAGAAAGAGTGATACAACCACATTGGCAAACTAAAATAAGAAAAAAAAACATACCAAAAGGAGGGGCCACATTTATGGGAGAAGATTCAACCGGTGAATTCACTTGATTGCCTGCATCACCACCATGATCCCTACCACCAGGACAACGAGAGCCAATTAGTGTATCATTATGGCCAGTGCTATCACCTATTGGATTCAATAAAAAACCAGAAACAGAAATTACAAAACATCACATGACAAATAATGCAAGGAACGCTGACTAACACATCATAAACAAATCTGCAAGATGAACTAGGAAACTAGATAAACAACACAGAAAATAAACAAGGCCAATTATGCAGTCCACATACCTTGAACTCCTCCTTCTACTCTGCTTGGCGAAGACATGCTGTTTGCCTGCAGTGCAAGGACGGAGTTACATATATCAACAACAAAAAGACAAAATCTAATGAAGCCCTAGATGCAAGTTGCTCTCCCTACAAAGCACACGCGAGTACCAACTTCAAATCGAGATCAAATTGCCTGCTTATAGAAAAAATACATATGCAAAAAACGCAGCAACGCTACGAGAATCACAAAACTAGATCAGGGGACGATCACGATAGAGGGCACAAGAAACATACCACAAAAAAGAGGATGAATAGCGGCGATGGGGTGCGGGGGTGGGAATAGAGGCAAAAGGGTTGGGGAGCGGAGCGGGAAAGGTTGGGGGAGCGGACGGGGATGCAGAATGCAGGAAGATGGACATCTTGAGGACGACGGTTCTGCAGGCGACGGCCGTTCCATGGACGACGACGGTTGCTATGGGCGACGGTGGTTTTGCTCGAGGGAGAGATGCTTCGGGAGCCGCTACAAGAGAGGGGAGATGTTTCTTTTTGGTCTCTCCCTATGCGCTTCAGAGCACCTGGGAGGGCCACGTGTGAGGCCCACATGGGAAAGAGTTACATAAAACGGGCCAGCCCGAAATGGCCCGGTAAATAAGACAGACCAGATCAAAAAAAATACGTTAGTATCAGATGTAGGTCGCTGTGAATGAAAATGAAATTCGGACAGTAAAACAAATAAATAGATGTAGTTCATAAAAAATTAAAGTCGAAAAAACAACACCGTGTTAAGATAACGCGACCGAAAAAAGACTATCTTCAAATAAGTGTCACAACAACAAAAAAGGGGGGCCCCTTCCCGTGTCAGGGGTTGCAGCAATACACGCAAAACAGGTGCAGTACGTAGCTCTAGACAATGCGGTGCATTTGGTTAGACAAAGCAGTGCGGTATCATAAGTAGTGGAGTTTTGGAATACATACATGGTCTAGTTCATAGCGAAAAACTCGTAAATTGTGGAATATACTGTAATTTTTTCCAGGGGCTGCAATAAGTACATGTAAAACAGGCGCAATACGCAACTCCAGACTATGTAGTGCTTTTTGTTAGACGAAGCAGTGTGGTATCATAAGCAATGGAGTTTCAGGAACACGTATGATACGTATAAACATGACAAATGCTCGTTCGCACAGAACGTGGTGGTTAACAAATTTTACTGATGAAAAATAAAAGAAAACCATATTCAGAGTCAACCGCCCAATCCGAGCGGTTCCATCGCCACAAACCCATGATCACAAACGCAACCCCAACCCACAATCTGCACAACCGCATCGTCAGCGAGATCGTGCAGTTCATTCGCTGCGGCCACCCCCCCCCCCCTTAAATTCAGATTCCTATTATGGCTTTCTCATCCACAACAACACAAGTATCCATTGCACTACCACCAAATAGCTCCATCACATCAATCTCCATAAAAGACACCGAGTCCTACTGCTAGCGATGGGGTTTGTTAACGAGTACAGGAACATGGAAGCCCACGGCAACACCAAGTTGCACGTCATCCACACCAATGACAAGAAGAAAATGGTGACCTCCCTCGGGTAGTAAGAGCACCACCTCAGGCTCCAGCGCCACAAGATCATCAGAATTGATCTGGAGTACAACAATGAGCTGAGGCGATGCAGAAACCCGCCCTCGTCCAACCCTCCATCGGCAAGACTCACCCAGTGCTCCTCTTTCAAATGTGCGCCACTGAAAGGTGCACCGTCTTTGACAACTTCCTCACCAACCCCAGGTACACATTTTTTGGCTTCTCCATCGGTGGCGAAAAATCCCGGCTAGAGCGCATCAATCTAGAGGTCACCAACTTCATCGACATCGAGAAGGAATGGAGGGTGCCCAAGGCCACCAAGGAGTTGGACTACCTTGTAGACATCACCGGCATGCTCATGGATGAGTACTACAACAACATGAAGAAGAAGATCACCAGCGAGGAACACAAGTGCTGGGCCTCCCTGCCTTTGTCCAAGAGGCACATCGAGTATACGGCAAACGATGCCTACACAATGTATGAGATATGGAACCGCATCACCCTCACCCAGGACAGGCTTCGCCGTGCAAAGCTGGAGAAGGAGGAGCCCCCCAAGAAGTGCGCCAAGAGCAGCGGGGGAGACTCTACCTGGTGAATAAGCAGACGGTGCCGGCCGAGAACCAGCATTGCTCGCATCGTTTTAGATTTATCATCAAATTTTCTTTCTATTGTTTCTTATGTAACTTTAGTTTGCTTGTCACCAATTTCTTTTGCTGAACTTATTTTGCTTTTTATAAAGAATGGCTTGTAATGATGAACTTTGCTTATGTTATGAAGAAGTTTATTTCAATTACAAAACTAGAGTTCAATATTAGAACATATTGTAGTACACATAAAGTATGTGATTCGAGTAGTGCAAAAAACGGACGAAGATGTAGTGCACAAATAGGATAGACGCAATGCAAAATGTGGACACATGCAGTACGGTATTCTGATAAATGAAGTGCACACCGTATATTAGAAAAGAATACGTAAGAGGAAAAAACAAAGAAAAATTCGACCAGGAAGGCAGTGCACAAATAGGATGCATGCAGTCCAAAAAATGCACCTGAATGTGTAATGCAAAAATGTGGGCACATCCAGTACACAAAACCTGATGAATGCAGTGCAAAAATGCTCCTTCATATGTAGTGCAAAATGTGTGCACATGCAGTACAGGAGTCTAACAAATGTATGCACACTGACCTAACATAGCAGTGCACACTGTATATTAGAAAAGAAAACGTAAGAGGAAAACACTAAAAAAATCGACTAGGATGCAGTGCACAAAAATGCACCTGCATATGTAGTGCGAAATGTGTGCACATGCAGTACACAAACCTGATGAATGTAGTGCAAAATGATTTACTAAGAAGTGTACGCCCTATATTAGAAAAATATGTAAGAGGAAAATATATAAAAAAAAATTGACCACCCAGGTGCAACCAGGCCCCAACCAGTCTCGTAGTAAGTCTACGCCCATAGTAGGCGAGTCCATTCTGAACCACGATCCATGGGGCCGGGCACACATGGGCCCACAAGTCAGAGAGGATAGAGCAGCGAGCACCATGTATAAGCGCCCAAATACATAACCAGAGGAGTTCGAGACCGTTGCCTCCCCAGGGCTTATAAACAAGTCAGGGGCGCTCTCGGCGGGCGAGGCGGGACTAAACATTAGCGCGCGCACATAGCGCACCGTGAACCAGCCGTGCTGGCAGGCCTACTTGGGCCGAATGCATTTTTGCTCACAACACAGGCACACACACAAAAGACAGGCCGCTAGAAATAAAAAAACATTCCCACATACCACAAAACCACGGCCCAATAAAAATGTAAACAATAACTAGAAAAATAAAAAAACAAACACAATCCACGCATTCTGTAGTTCATTGTAATACGACAATGCAGTTTGGTAAATTCAAGTAAGAAGTACTGTTGCTTCTCAAATGCATTCGCGTAGACTGAATCAGAATCAATCCACCAACTAACACCAACCACAACATTTATTACTTCTGTTGCTCAATTGGCTACATAAAACCTATCCATTTGTGCCCCAGACTCACAAAACTCCTCCCCCTTCCTCTTTTTCTTCAAATTGTAGATCTAGGCTTCCGCCCATCCCCAATTGTTCTCTAAAATTCCACTGAACCCGCCATGGACTGTTCTGCGGGTGCTTATCAAGAATGGTGCCGGTAGCGGAGACATGCATGTACGCATATGGTCTAGAGCTCACTGACGCCGAGTGGCGCAACATGCTTGGGTGCCTGATGATACCCAACAGGGGGTTTCATGCACCATTTCTTCATCGCCTCACATCCGCGGACCTGCAGAAAAGTTAGGTATGTTTTCCCCCTCACAGTTTTTGACACAAAATAGTTGCAAATCCACATCTGAATGTATATTTCCATAAATTTGCTCAGTAGTATCAACAATACAAAAGATATGTGTTGTTGTTCGAATTTGTCATCTATTAAGACTAGATAGTTCTACCTATTTTGCAGTTCTCTTATCATGCTATTGAAGTACACTGTAAATGACCTTCCAGTGCAAACATGTTACAATATAATATATATTCTACTAAAGCTAGAGGTCAATTCTGTATATACATTTGTTCATACATTGCAACTACTTTATAAAATAGTAGTCATATATATGTACATATTTAAGTTAACATAAACAGATCATCCTGAAAGATAAAGAAAAACATTTGGTGTTTACTTATAAAAATTCTTTTTCCATCCATACCAAAAGACAGAAACTGCCATCCACAATAAAGTTTCCTGCTCCGAGTTCAGGCAAGGTTACTTTGGAGACACAACACAAGAATGGGTATGTAGACATGCAAGCTTACTACCACATTGACTCTGAAGACTACATCAACATAACAACTGACTGGAAAGATTTTGTCTCCCAGAATGGCTTTGAGGCTAGAGCAGTGGCTATGGTGTTTTTCTACAAAGAAGAAAACTCCCTGAAGTTCACAATATTTGCACTATAGGGTGTCTAGCATAAAACAGGCCACCTGTGGCATATTCTAATGCTTTGCTTATGTTGTATGCTTTTAAAATTATGTCCATCAGAAGCTTTGAACGGTGCCTTTTTCAAGTATGCGACCTCATCTGCTTCATTTTATCACCCTCTCACACAAGTTGTTGGTGACAAAAATGTTGTTCTTTAATACACATAGTGCAGTCCTTATATAATAAAAATGCAGTACTATGAACAGTAACAATGCAATGCCAATGGTTCAAACTTTGTAGTTAACTTATGATGCTCAAAAGAATTCTCATGGTATGGAGTTCACAAGAATTGACATAACTGCAGAAACGACACCATAACTATTCTGATAATGTAGTACGAAAGTGCATATTATGCAATTCTCTAAAACACATAATGCAGCTTAAGAAATAGAGAAATCTCATAAACTGTCATACCCATTGTAATATAGTTACATTAAAGTCCACTACTAACAAAAATGGAGTACACTACAAACATATGCTAGAACTAAAAAAATAAAATCAAAGCAGTATAGATCGAGATATGTGGCAGACTAACAGAGGTGCCAAAATCTACTCGTAGTTTGATAAGTCACCAAAATATTGCACAACCACTCAAATTTGAAAAACTAATCAGAAAAAATATATCAAACCCACGACCATTGGGAAGAACAACATGCGCTATTCTTTAAAAATACATAGCAAAAATACGAACATTATAGGTGCAAAACAGTGAATTCAAACAAAATAGAGAAACTAATTACAAGATACAAAACGGATCAACGCACAAAACCCATAAAAATAACAAGAACAGAGGACCGGACGAAGATCACACGACCACACAATCGAATTCGTAGAAATTGAAAACTAAGTCCTAAAATTTCCACAAATTGTAGAGTAAAGGGAGCAATTATACGAACGGGATCAAAGAGTTCCAGCTAACAAACAGCACCTGAGCGCGAAAAATTCGCATCCTACGTGAACACGAACGAACAGAGAAAGCTCGTCTGCCAAATCGCTCGATTTGCCCAAATTTTAGTCGGTTTCCTGTAAATTAGAAAGAATAAAGGTGAAATGACACCCTGAAAAAATGAAATCATCCCGCAACACCCGATTCCACACAGAACACACGGGCGGACCGCCAAAAAATGAAGCAGTTCTCCGGTAAAGCATTATAATGCTCACCGTAAGTAAGATGCACTGTGCTTCCATTGAACATGCAGTTCAGAAGTGTTAGCAGAATAATTATTCTGCTAATATTAGCAGAATATACCGGCTGAATGTATGTATATATGTAATAAAATATAAATATATTATAGAAGGAAAAACATAGGTTCAGTTTGGCATACTTATAGAAAAATAGAACTAGGTTGTGCATTTTCTTGAAAAAACAAACATAAGTTGGGTTGTTGATGTTATAAAACAAGATAGGCTGGGAGGCCAGAGGCCCTTGAATCCCACTAGACCTCCAAAAAATGTTGAAACCTACTAGATCAACTATGTCTGTATGATGGATTGCATATGTTAAACAACAAACCCTAGGCCATGGACCTGGTGGGCTGGACTGTTAGCCTCTCCACGTATAGTCACTACAGCAAGATGCTGCTAACGCGACACTACGACCACAGACCCTTTGATGAAACTATGTGTGATGCATTAATCGCAAACGGTGATGTAAAAAACCCGTAAAAAAGGATGCAAAATCTTTGCAATGAAGATACATCAAACACGATTCGGATTTTAGTTGCGTCTGTGATGCGGGGCATACAGTTGATCCATACGAACTGTTTGCGATGAGACAGAAAAACAGAAATGGGTAGCCAGATCAAGGTGTGTGCGATATATGGCATACAGTTCACCCCAATGAACTATTTGTGATGAGGCGGAACAACAGAAATGGGCATCCAGATGAAGGTGTGTGGGATTGAGGGAATACACTTCAGATGGATGAACTATTTGGGATTAGGTAACACAAAAGAAATGGTCATCCAGATCAAGGTGTTTGTGATTGACGGTATACACTTCACATGGATGAACTGTTTGCGACTAGCCACAACAAACATAAATAGTTAGATAGGTCAATGTGTGTGCGCTAGATGGGCACACATTCTAATTGAAAGAAGTGTGCATGATGGTAATAACGAGCGTGCATGGTTGATGGAACAAGTCGTGTGCTGACATCGCCTATTGCGGTGCACCATATGGTGCAAACGCCACGTACGCGGCCGAGCGCGTGCCCATGTTAGGCCGTCTGGGAATAGTGTCGCACTTCAGAATTATAGAACCGTCAATAAATTTTGAGGATGCGTCCCGTCACATTCCAAATTACTACCAAGCTATGTTTAATTGCAAACCTGTTCACACCGATCAAATCTTAAACGGTTTCCCACTTAGGAGCTTGTTAGTACTCGGTTATAAATACTACCTACTCTAAGATGACTCCACATTCCTCCTCAACTCTTCATCCACAAACACAAACAAGTCATTCATCATCATTCCCTTACGCCTGCCATGCCCCGCATGAGTTCTGGGTTGAGAGATTACTACGAGGGAGAGGCAAGCGTGGAAGCAGAAGCACGAGAGATGTGCTGCCTCGCTGCGAAAGCAGCCAACATGTCCCGCCGTGCCGCCGTAGCAGCACAGAGGTCTTGCCGTGCCACCGAAGCAGCACCAAGGTCCCGTCGTGCTGTCGATGTAGCGGACTTGTCCGGCCCACAGCGGAAGCAGCAGAGATGTCCTGCCGCGTCGCGTATGCAGTAGAGATGTCCTCCCTCACCGCAGCGGCCTGAGAAAATGTCTCGCGGGCAGTAGAGGACTCGCATAGGCGCGTGCGCATTATGCTCGATGACCTGATGGATCAGATATCCGACTGGATCAAGCTGCAGGACGAGATAAATACCTCATTTGAAATTTCTACCAGCATCATCCGGGGACTAGGGGAGAACAAGGCGAAGCTTCGCACCAAGCGCAACCTGCTGAGGGCGAAGATTACCGGAATGACAAAGCAGCGCAAAGAGACCACTGCCTTCTTGAAAAGGACCGGTGTCATTGTCAAGAAACTTATGGACAAGAATTCCATGCTCCGCATGGAGCGCCATAGGCTGGTGGAGGAATCCGTGGATGCTCTCAAGAAGCATCTTGAGGATACGAAATTGCTCATCGCCGCTCGCAGCGGGAACTAGTCTCCACGGCCTGTAGCAACACATCAAGAAAGTAGAGATCAGCATGCCAGATCGTTGTTTGTGTCTTCCTTCTTCTTTTGCCCTTGTGTATTTAGGGTGCTGCCGCATGTGGCTTTTTTAATTATCTTACTAAACATGTAAGAAAATTATTATCCACTATCCTCGTCCTTACATTCATCAATCTTCCTATAAGTCACAATTCGTGCTATATAGGTCCGTCGAATCTTGCATCAAGATCCGTGCAAAACATTCTTTTCAGATTTTATTTGTTCTCTCTTCAATCTCAGTCAAGTGAGGAATAGCCACACCACTAAAAAGGGGCTCAGGTGCCATTAATGGAGACGTTGGGAGAGAGGTGGGCGGGGGATAGAGGTCAAAGAGCTCTCCTGCCGATGAGCACGTGCAGGGGTCTGATCGCACGCCTCCTGTACTCAAATAGCTACCCCGCACAACACCTCCTAGCCAATAAAAAAAGGTGTCGCGTGGCGGCACGTAAATGGTAAGTAGAACGCCCACGGTGTCAATAATACTTGTGTTTTCGATTGTAACATGACAACACTTGTTCCAAAATGACTTTGTTAATTGTTAATGTGTGTGCCTTCACAAATCGGACAAAAATTTACCACAACATGTTGGCGCCATGTCAAGACACCATGCCAAGTTTCATGATTTTCAGGTGAGTTTTGGAATTGCAAGAATTTTAAAACCAAGTTTCTCGATATTTCCGACCGAGTCAAGACGCCCAAATGTTTGAATTCCATTCCCATTTCTTGCATGGGTCCTATAAATTTGCCCAAGTACACATAAATGATTTTTCAACTAACTTTGGTGCACTGGAGCATGTGCTTGTAGTTCAAATTTAAATTATGTGCATTAAATGCCTAGAAATTCAATTAATGTATAAAAAAGGCCAAACGAACCCGGAATAATTCCAAAATTTAGCACGAAACTCCTAATGGTCTAAGATGCCTGTGTAAAACAATCAAGGCAGGGGAAGGCAGTATATGTCGTTTTGCACACGGTGGTCACACATTCCCTCTCGGAACCACGAGCCTTCTTGAGAGAAGCTCCGGTTTGCAAGAAGCTTATACCAAACCTTGTCCTAATTTGGCCAAAAACTTAACCACAACATGTTGGTACCATGTCATGACACCATGCCAAGTTTCATGATTTTCATGCATTTTTTGATTTACATGAATTAAAAAACCAAGTTTCTCAATATTTCAGGTCGAGCCACGACACCCAGATGTTTGAACTTCATTCCCATTTCTTGCATGGAACCTAGAAATTCACCCAAGGACACATGCGATTTTTCAACCAACTTTGGCGCATTGGAGCATGTTCTTGTAGTTCAAATTTGAAATATGCACATTAAATGTATGAAAACACAATTAATGTATAAAAGGGCAAAACAAACCCAGAATAATTCCAAATTGTAACACAGCACTCATATAGTTCTATGTTGCCTCTGTAAAAATTCAAGGGGGGGGGAGGCAGCACATATCATTTCGCGCACAAAGGTGACGGATACATCTCCAACGTATATATAATTATGAAGTATTCATGCCATGTTTACAATAATTTTATATGCTTTTGGTATGATTTGCATGGAACTAACCCGGACTGACACTATTTGATATTTTCAACAGAACTGTCGTGGTGTTGTTTTTTGTGCAGAAATGAAGGTTCTCCAAATGAGCTGCAACTTTTTGAAGATTTCTTTTGGAACAAAAGAGACCCCCGAAGCTTCGTGGAAGGACCAAAAGGTGAAGGAGTAGGGCACAAGAAACTCGGGCGCGCATGAGGGGCCGGGCTTGCTCTAGTGGGTTGTGCTCACCTTGAGGCCCATCTTCGCGTGAAACCGACACCAAAAATCCTATAAATAGAGAAGCCATTAGAAATAACCCTAGATCAGAAGTTCTGCCACCGCAACCCTCTATAGCCACGAAAAACCAATCTAGACTCTGTTCCGACACTCCGCCAGATTGGGAAATCATTACCGATGGCCATCTTCATCATTCCGGTGCCCAACATGATGAGGAGGGAGTAGTCCACCCTCGGGGGTGAGGGTTTGTACCCATAGCTATGTGTTTAATCTCTCTGTCTTGTGTTCTTGAGATGTCATGATCTTGATGTATCACGGGCTTTGTTAATATAGTTGGATCATCTGGTGTTTTCCCCTCTCTATATTGTGATGAATTGAGTTTTCCCTTTGAGATTTCATTTTATCGGATTGAATACTTTTACAGATTTGAGAGCACTTGATATATGTCTTGCATATGAATACCCATGGTGACAATGGGGTATTATATTAATTCAGCTGAGATATGTTTTGGCACTCAACTTGCATATTCCTGAGGTGACATCGGGGTAGTCTATGCATAAGGGTTGATGCACATACTCGTCTTTTGTTTCTCCGGTAGAAATCTTGGGGCACGCTTTGAGGTTCTTTGTGTTGGATTGAGTATTATGAATCTGAATTTTCTTTGGTGTTATTTTAGTACGAACTCTTGATAGATCGATCAGAAAGAATAGCTATGTGTTATTTTAGTACAAACTCTTGATATATCGATCGAAAAGAATAACTTGGTGTTATTTTACTATGAACTCTTGGATAGATCAATTAGAAAGAATAGCTACAGACAATTTCTTTTTATGTTCTCCGCTAGATAGGAACTTTGGAGTGATTCTTCATTGCACATTGAGGGATGGTTATGTGATCCAATTAGATTAGCATTGTTGAGAGATTGCACTAGCGAAAGTACGGACCCTTGGCCTTATTTTTAGGCATTGCAATACCATTTGTGCTTTGTTTTATTAATTGCTACCTTGTTGTTTTTTATTGTTCTTACTACAAAAACAAATATCTAGTATCCATATTACACTTCTATCACCATCTCTTTGCCGAACTAGTGCACCTATACGAATTACCATTGTGCTGTGTTGGGGACACAAGTGACTTTTTATTATTTGGTTCTAGGGTTGTTTGAGAGAGACCATATTCATCCTACACCTCCCACGGATTCATAAACCTTAGGTCATCCACTTGAGGGAAAATTTCTACTGTCCTACAAAACTCTGCGCTTGGAGGCCCAACATGTGTGTACAAGAATAAAGTTGCGTAGTAGACATTAAGCTCTTTTCTGGCGCCGTTGCCGGGGAGGTGAGTGATTGAAGGTATATCTTTTGATCTTGCAATTGAATCTTTTAGTTTCTTGTTTTATCACTAGTTTGGTTTGTAAAAAGAAAATTACAAAAAAATGGAATTGAGGCTACCTCATATTATTCGTCTTTATAATGTCTTCCGTGAAAATGATGGAAAGGAAAATTGTGCTCAATTTTTAGAACAAGAATGCTATAAAATGTGTGGCATAGAATCCATGAATGATGAGCATGATTGCAATGTTGCTAGTATGAATTCTTTGAATATCCATGATGCTAGTGATATGCAAAGCCATAAGCTTGGGGATGCTATGTTTGATGAAGATGGTATTTTTATTCCCCCAAGTTTTGATGTGCTAATTTGTTATACTGGTAGCATGCCTCCTATTTATTATGATTACAATGATGAATGTGGGTTTGGAAGAGTGTCAACTCTAGGTAATGATCCCACTATTTTGGAGGTTGTTGAATCTTATCATAATGATGAAAGTGGATTTGGAGAGGTCATGACTTTATTTAGGGATTAATCCACCATTTTGGATGAGGCTTCAATTGACTATGATAACAAAGTTCCCATCTATGATGATTATGGTGATGACATGTATGCTACAAACAATAATGCAAACCATGAAACTTGTCATCATGATTTTAATTTTCAATCTCATGATAGTTATTTTGTTGAGTATGCTCCCACCACTATTGATGAGAAGAAATTTGTTTATGTGGAGAGTAATAAAATCTCTATGCTTGTAGATCATGAAGAGAATGATTTATGCGATAGTTATATTGTTGAATTCATTCATGATGCTCGTAAAAATTAGTATGAGAGATGAATATATGCTTGGAGGTGTTGCAACAATATCAAGTTTCCTCTCTATGTGTCGAAAGTTTTGAAGTTGCACTTGTTTTGCCTTCCTATGCTAGTTGATTCTTGCTCCCAAAAGTTATTTTCTCGCAAAACCCCTATGCATAGGAAGTGGGTTAGAATTAAATGTGCTAGTCATATGGTTCAAGATTCTCTCCTTATGTTTCAATTCTTATCTTCTACGTGAGCATCATTGAAATCATCATGCCTAGCTAAAAGGCATTAAAGAAAAGCGCTTGTTGGGAGACAACCCAGCACTTTTACCTACTGTTTTAGTGTGTTCACATGATTATTATACTGTATTAATCATGTTTTATTGCTTTTGTTTCAATAAAGTGCCAAGTAAAGCCTTTGGGATAGTGTGGATGATAGTTGACTTGAATCTGTGCAAAAACAGAAATTTTTGCGCTCAGTCCAAGAATTTTAAAAATTCACTAGAATGTGCTTTTGATCTGAACTTTTTACACGGGATATATATGAAAATTCCCTACATTGTCCTAATTTTTCATAATTTTTGGACTAACATAAGTATGGTAGTTGTCCAGATCATTTCAGACTGTTCTGTTTTTGACAGATTCTGTTTTTCAATGCATAGTTTGCTTGTTTCCTAGTTTCTATGGCTTATATTACCGAATATAAATTGTGTAAATGATAAGGTACATTAGGAATTGTGTGAGAAAAATTATGAATCTTGTCTTTGACAGTACCAAAGTGAATGATTTGCTTTATCATACTAACCTATCTCATGAAGTTCCGTTAAGTTTTGTGTGATTGATGTTTTCAAGTTTTGGGTGAGATAAAAATATGAGGAGAATAAGGAGTGACAAGACCCTAATATTTGTGGATTCCCAAGGCATCCCAAGTTAATATTCAAGGAATATCCAAGCAACTAAGCTTGGGGATGCCCCGGAAGCCATCCCCTCTTTCGTGTCCAACAATATCGGTAACCTTACTTGAGACTATATTTTTATTCGTCACATGATATGAGTTTTGCTTGGAGTGTCATTTTATTTTTTTTATATGCTTGATGTTATTTAGAATAATGTTTTGTATCTTTTATTTCAACAAAAGTGGCAAGGATAGCCTTTGTCATGCTTATTTTGCAAGTATATGAGTTGTTGTTTCAAAAAAGAAAGTTTATCATTTTTGCAAAAATTCTCTAGAAAAGTCAGAATGCGATAAAAGGTTGAATTTTTTTGCATGGAAATATATAATAAATTTTTTGTACTGTGGTAATTTTTCAGAATCTTTGGAGTTAGGGAAGTATGATGAATATTGCACTCTTTACAGATTGTTCTATTTAGACAGATTGTTGTTATGTTTGCATTGTTTGCATATGTTTGCTTGTTTAATGATTCTATTTGAGGATAGGAGTATTAAATATGAAGAGGCATTTATTATGCAATGTTAAATAAAAAAATTAGTGATTTTCAATAGTAGAGAATGATAAGGTTATGCATTGGTTTATACTAACTTATCTTATGAGTTCTTGTTGAGTTTTGTGTGGATGAAGTTTTAAAGATTTAGGGAAACCATGATATGAGAGGAATGAAGAAGACGCAAGAACTCAAGATTAGGGATGCCCAAGACATTCCAAGTTAATATTCCAAGTAGTCTCAAGCATCTAAGCTTGGGGATGCCCCGGTAGGCATCCCACCTTTCTTCTTCAACAATTATCGGTTAGTATCGGTTGAGCCTAAGTTTTTGCTTCTTCACATGAGTTGTGCTATTCTTGGAATGCCATTTTATTTTGTTTTGCTTTCTGTTTTAATAAAATACTTAGTTCTGAAATTTTTAAATAAGAGAGAGTTCTCAAATACCTACCCATTTACATAACTACTCGCTTGATCTTCACTTATTTCTTTTTGGAGTAGTTTGTCATTTACTCTCATGCTTCACTTAGATTATTTTGAGAGTTGAAAATTTTGAGGAAATACTTATGCTCTTGTGCTTCACTTAAATTTA
This sequence comes from Triticum dicoccoides, assembly GCF_002162155.2. NCBI lineage: Eukaryota > Viridiplantae > Streptophyta > Magnoliopsida > Poales > Poaceae > Triticum > Triticum dicoccoides. Next base: position 518,268,787 of record NC_041387.1, read on the forward strand.
TTTGAGAGCTTGTTAGTAGCAATGGTAATATATAAATTTAGTCCCAAAGTGATAGATATTCAAGAGGGATATAATAAAAACTTTCATGTAGATCGTTGGATATGATAAGTTTGATTCCTTGCAATAGTTTTGTGATAACCCACAAGTGTAGGGGATCGCAACAGCTTTCGAGGGTAGAGTATTCAACCCAAATTTATTGATTCGACACAAGGGGAGCCAAACAATATTCTTAAGTATTAGCAGTTGAGTTGTCAATTCAACCACACCTGGATAACTTAGTATCTGAAGCAAAGTATTTAGTAGAAAAGTAGTATGATAGTAACGGTAACAGTGGCAAAAGTAAAGATAATAGTTTTGTAGTAATTGTAACAGTAGCAACAGAAAATTAAATAAGCAAATCACAATATGTGAAAAGATCGTAGGCATTGGATCAGTGATGGATAATTATGTCGGATGTGATTCCTCATGTAATAGCTATAACATAGGGTGACACAGAACTAGCTCCAATTCATCAATGTAATGTAGGCATGTATTCCGAATATAGTCATACATGCTTATGGAAAAGAACTTGCATGACATATTTTGTCCTACCCTCTCGTGGCAGCGGGGTCCTAGTGGAAACTAAGGGATATTAAGGCCTCCTTTTAATAGATAACCGGAACAAAGCATTAGCACATAGTGAATACATGAACTCCTCAAACTATGGTCATCACCGAGAAGTATCCCTATTATTGTCACTTCGGGGTTGCCGGATCATAACACATAATAGGTGACTATAGACTTGCAAGATAGGATCAAGAACTCACATATATTCATGAAAACATAATAGGTTCAGATCTGCAATCATGGCACTCGGGCCCTAGTGACAAGCATTAAGCATAGCAAAGTCATAGCAACAACAATCTCAGAACATAGTGGATACTAGGGATCAAACCCGAACAAAAACTAACTTGATTACATGGTAAATCTCATCCAACCCATCACCGTCCAGCAAGCCTACGATGGAATTACTCACGCACGGCGGTGAGCATCATGAAATTGGTGATGGAGGATGGTTGATGATGACAACGGCGATGAATCCCCCTCTCCGGAGCCCCAAACGGACTCCAGATCAGCCCTCCCGAGAGAGATTAGGGCTTGGCGGCGGCTCCGTATCATAAAACGCTATGAAACTTTCTCTCTGATTTTTTCTCCGTGAAACGGAATATACAAGGCAGGGGGCGTGCCCCCACCCTCGTGGACAGGGTGTGGGCCCCCTGGCCTTGATTCTTTCGCTAGTATTTTTTATATTTTCCAAAACTGATCTCCGTGGATTTTCAGGTCATTCCGAGAACTTTTGTTTTCTGCACAATAAACAACATCATGGCAGTTCGGCTGAAAACAACGTCAGTCCGGGTTAGTTTCATTCAAATCATCCAAGTTATAGTCCAAAACAAGGGCAAAAGTGTTTGGAAAAGTAGATACGTTGGAGACGTATTAACTCCCCCAAGTTTAAAACTTTTACAAACTCTATTTGCTCTTGTTGTTGTAAATATGTAAAGCCAGCATTCAACTTTTCAGCAAAGATTATGAGCTAACCATACTCACAATAACACTTAGGTCTCACATTTACTCATATCACTGACATAATCAGTTAGCGAGCAATAATAATAAAACTCGGATGACAACACTTTCTCAAAACAATCATAATATGATATAACAAAATGGGATCTGGCTAGCCCTTTCTGAGACCGCAAAACATAAATGCAGAGCACCTTTAAAGATCAAGGACTGACTAATCATTGAATTCATGGTAAAAGAGATCCAGTCAAGTCATACCCAATATAAACCAATAGTAATGAATGAAAATGACAGTCTGCTCTCCAGCGGGTGCTTTTTAATAAGAAGGTGATGACTCAACATAAAATTAAATAGCTAGGACCTTCGCGGAGGGAAGCAAGGATTTGTAGAGGTGCCAGAGCTCGATTTTAAAATAGAGATGAACAACATTTTGAGCGGAATACTTTCACTGTCAATGCAACAACTATGAGATGGCAATATCTTCCATACTACATGCATAATAGGCAGTTCCCAAACAGAATGGTAAAAGTTTATACTCCCCCACCACCAACAAGCATCAATCCATGGCTTGCTCGAAACAACGAGTGCCTCCAACTAACAATAGCCCTTGGGGAGTTTTGTTTAATTATTTTGATTTGATCTTTTTGATCATGGGACTGGGCATCTCGGATACCGGCCCTTTCTCGTGAATGAGGAGCGGAGTCCGCTCCTCGTGAGAATAACCCACCTAGCATGGAAGATATAGGCAGCCCTAGTTGAAACATGAGCTGCTCGACCATACAAAACATAATTTCATTTGGAGGTTTGGAGTTTGGCACATACAAATTTACTTGGAACTGCAGGTAGATACCGCATATAGGAAGGTATATATGGTGGACTCATATGAAACAACTTCGGGGTTTAAGGAGTTTGGATGCACAAGCAGTATTCCCGCTTAGTACAGGTGAAGGCTAGCAAAAGACTGGGAAGTGACCAACTGAGAGAGCGACAACAGTCATGAACATGCATTAAAATTAATTCACACCAAGTACAAGCATGAGTAGGATATAATCTACCATGAACATAAGTATCATGAAGGCTATGTTGATTTGTTTCAACTACATGTGTGAACATGTGCCAAGTCGAGTCACTCAATTCATTCAAAGGAGGATACCATCCCATCATACCACATCACAATCATTTTAATAGCATGTTGGCACACAAGGTAAACCATTATAACTCATAGCTAATTAAGCATGGCACAAGCAACTATAATCTCTAAATGTCATTGCAAATATGTTTACTTCATAATAGGATGAAGCAGGAACGATGAACTCATCATATTTACAAAAACAAGAGAGGTCGAGTTCATACCAGCTTCTCTCATCTCAATTAGTCCATCATATATCGTCATTATTGCCTTTCACTTGCACGACCGAACGATGTGTATAATAATAATAGTGTACGTGCATTGGACTAAGCTGGAATCTGCAAGCATTCAACTCAAGAGAGAAGACAAAGTAATATGGGCTCTAAGTTAAATAAACAATCATGCATATGAGAGCCACTAAACGTTTTCAATATGGTCTTCTACTCTCGACCCCCAAAGGAAAGAAAAGAAAATAAAACTATTTACACGAGAAAGCTCCCAACAAGTAAAAGAAGAACGATAAATCTTTTTTGGGTTTTCATTTTAATTCTACTACAAGCATAGAAATTAAACTAACTAATTTTTTTGGTTTTTCTTAAGGTTTATCAAACACACTAGAAGAAAGCGAGAAAAAGAAAATTAAAATAGCATGGATAATATAATGAATGAGTATGAGCACCGACAGCTAGAATAGTGTGTGAACATGAATGTAAAGTTGGTGAGAAATATGTACTCCCCCAAGCTTAGGCTTTTGGCCTAAGTTGGTCTAGTGCCAAGGATTGCCTGGCTGATATCCATAGTTGTAACTGGGGTCGTACTGAGATGCAGAAGCAAATGCCTCCTGAGCTGCTGCATGCTGGCGAGCCGCCTCCACTCTCCCCTCGTGTTCAGCTACCTCCTCCCTGGTAACAACATATCTTCGTTTTGCCTGATAGTCAAAAAGGAAAGGAGCAGGGAGAGTAACATGGACAGAGCTATGTCTGTCAAAGATTAGCCGATACTGGGGGAATTGTTCATTCCTCAAAAGAAAACGATGTTTGACCATCGCGTCATAATCTAAATAAGCAGGAGGCAACACCATATCCCCCTCTCGTGGGGCTAAACCAAGATAATTAGCAACACGGGTCGCATAAATACCTCCAAATAAATCTCCAGACATACCATTATTATGCAACCTACATGCAACTATTGCCCCCAAGTTGTATTTATTACCTAACACAGCACTCTTGAGCACACAAAGATCAGGGACACACATGTGACATGCTTCATCTTTACCGTTAATGCATCTACCAATGAAGAGAGCAAAATAATGTATAGCAGGAAAATGAATGCTCCCTATGGTAGCTTGTGCTATATCCCTAGATTCTCCCAAAATAATACTAGCAAGAAAGACTTTATATTCAGATTTGTGGGGATCATTAACATTGCCCCACTGCGAGAGTTTGCAAGTAGTTGTAAAATCTTCTAAGTCGATGGTATAAGATTTATCATAAATATCAAACAGGACACTCTGAGAATTATGTGAAGATTTATATTTAAACCTTCTTACGAATGAATCAGTCAATTGATAGTACCGAGGACACTTATCTTGTAAGAAGTCCTCAAGATCGGCATTACACACATATGTGTCAAAGTCATCCTTGATGCCTGCATTAACCATGAACTCGTCTGATGGCCACTCACAAGCTTGCACTTCGGCATCCCTTGGTGGTTCCTCGTCTTGCTCACGCATAGCACGCCTGGGGTCCTTTCTTCATTGAGGAACCACCTTGATACATTCTCCTAGACATATTTCTTTTTCTGAAAAATTTCTGAAATTTTAGTAACTTCAAAATAAAAGTGAATAAAACTAAACAAGATTGGTAGCAACTACTCCTAAAAGTGCCTAGAGCCTATATCATGCATTAGAATTACTTCGGACCTCAAAATTTTAACATGCAAACTCAAGAACAGGGTCACCTATGCAACAAAAATTTGCAATGAATAAAGCACTAAAACAAAAACTAATTGGACCAATGGAGGAGTCACATACCAAGCAACAATCTCCCAAAACAGTTTTGTGAATGGAGCTTTGAGCAAGGAGATCGAAAATCGCAGCAAAATGAGCTAGAACTCGTGCTTGAGCTGGATGGGGATTTTTTTGGGAAGAAGATGGAGTGTGTGGGTGCAGGAATAAGTGGAGAGGGGCCACCATGGGCCCACTAGACAGGGGGCGCGCCCAGGGGGTGTGGGCGCGCCCTCCACCCTCGTGGCCTGGTGCTTTGCCCCTCCTGTAGTGTTTTTAGTGCCTAAAATCCTCAAATATTCCATAAAAACTCATACTAAATTTGCAGGGCATTTGGAGCACTTTTATTTTCGGGATATTTTTTATTGCATGGATAATTCAGAAAACACACAGATAATACTATTTTTGCTTTATTTATTTTAAATAACAAAAAGTAAAAAGAGGGTAAAGAAGGTTGTGCCTTCTAGTTTCATCCATCTCATGATCATAATAATGAATCCACTAATAAGGTTGATCAAGTCTTGTTAACAAACTCATTCCGAATAACACGGAACCGGAGAAATTTCGAATAACACTAAGTTACGTCAACGGGGATATGAACATCCCCAACAATAAGAATATCATATTTTTTTCTTGACAGTGGGAAGAGGAAATTCAAAACCTCCAATAATGATAGTTGGAACTTTTCCAATAGAATTGATGCTATGAACTTGAGGTTATTTCCTCGAAAAGTGTACCGTATGCTCATTACCATTAACATGAAAAGTGACTTGCCTTTGTTGCAATCAATAACAGCCTCTGCAGTATTGAAAAAGGGTCTACCTAGGATAATCGACATACTATCGTCCTCGGGAATATCAAGAATTACAAAGTCCGTTAAGATAGTAACATTTGCAACCACAATAGGCACATCCTCACAAATACCAACAGGTATAGGAGTTGATTTATCAACCATTTGCAAAGATATTTCAGTAGGTGTCATCTTATTCAATTCAAGTCAACGATATACAGAGAGGGGCATAACACAAACACCGGCTCCAAGATCACATAAAGCAGTTTTAACATAGTTTCTTTTAATGGAGCATGGTATAGTAGTTACCCCTGGGTCTCCAAGTTTCTTTGGTATTCCACCCTTAAAATTATAATTAGCAAGCATGGTGGAAATTTCAGCTTCCGGTATCTTTCTTTTATTTGTAATGATATCCTTCATATACTTAGCATAAGGATTTACTTTAAGCATATCAGTTAAGTGCATACGTAGGAAGATAGGTCTAATCATTTCAGCAAAGCGCTCAAAATCATCATCATCCTTTGTCTTGGATGGTTTATGAGGAAAGGGCATGGGTTTCTGAACCCATGGTTCTCTTTCTTTACCGTGCTTCCTAGTAACAAAATCTCTCTTATCATAACATTGATTCTTTGATTGTGGGTTATCAAGATCAACAACAGGTTCAATCTCTACTTCAGTATTATTTTTGCTAGGTTGAGCATCTAAATGAACACTATCTTTAACATTATCACCAGGTTCATGTTGATCACCTGATTGTGTTTTAGCATCAGAAATAGAGATATCATTGATATTCTCAGGTGTGTCTACAACAGGTTCACTAGAAGGATGCAAAGTCCTATAGTTTTTCTTTTTCTTCTTTTTAGAAGAACTAGGTGCCTCTATATTATTTCTCTGAGAATCCTTCTCGATTCTCTTAGGGTGGCCTTCAGGATACAAAGGTTCCTGAGTCATTCTACCAGTTCTAGTAGCCACTCTAATGGCAAAGTCATGTTTATTATTTAGTTCATCAAGCAAATCACTTTGAGCTTTAAGTACTTGCTCAGCTTGAGTGGTAACCATAGAAGCATATTTGCTAATGAGTTTAAGTTCATCTTTAACTCTAGCCCTATAATCACTCAAGCATCCTATTTCGAAAGAATTATTCTTTAATTCTCTACCAATATAAGCATCAAAACTTTCTTGTCTAGCCATAAAGTCATCAAATTCATCTAAGCATGGGCTATGAAATTTAGTAGACGGGATTTCAGCTTTATCATATCTATAGAGAGAATTTACCTTTACTACCTATGTCGGGTTATCAAGACAATGTGTTTCTTCAACAGGCGGTATATTAAGACCATATATTTCTTCAATAGGTGGTAAATTCTTAACATCTTCAGCTTTAATACCTTTTTCTTTCATTGATTTCTTTGCCTCTTGCATATCTTCAGGACTGAGAAATAGAAGACCCCTCTTGTTCGGAGTTGGTTTAGGAATAGGCTCAGGAGTTGGCTCAATTTGTTCAGGAATTGCCTCAGGAATTGGCCTAGGAAGAGTCCAATTATTTTCATTAGTCAACATATTATTCAATAGTAATTCAGCTTGGTCGATTGTTCTTTCCTTGAAAACAAAACCAGCACAACTATCCAAGTAGTCCTTGGAAGCATCGATTAGTCCATTATAAAAGATATCAAGTATTTCATTTTTCTTAAGAGGATGATCAGGAAAAGCATTAAGTAATCGGAGAAGCCTCCCCCAAGCTTGTGGGAGACTCTCTTCTTTGATTTGCACAAAATTATAAAGTTCCCGCAAGGCAGCTTGTTTCTTATGAGCAGGGAAATATTTAACAGAGAAGTAATAAATCATGTCCTGGGGACTATGCACACAACCAGGATCAAGAGAATTAAACCAAGTCTTAGCATCACCCTTTAATGAGAACAGAAATATCTTAAGGATATAATAATGGCGAGACTTCTCATCATTAGTAAATAGGGTGGCTATATCATTCAACTTGGTAAGATGTGCCACAGCAGTTTCAGATTCAAGGCCATAGAAAGGATCAGATTCAACCAAAGTAATTATTTCAGGATCAACAAATAATTCATATTCCTTATCAGTAACACACACAGGTGAAGTAGCAAAAGCGGGGTCAGGTTTCATTCTAGCATTAAGAGATTGCTGCTTCCATTTAGCTAATAACTTCTTAAGATCATATCTATCTTTGCAAGCAAAAATAGCTCTAGCAGCTTCCTCATTCATAACATAACCCTCAGGAACAACAGGTAATTCATAATCACGGGGAGAACTTTCATCATCACTATCATCAATAATAGCATCTTCAATAATTTAATTCTCTCTAACCCTAGCAAGTTGTTCATCAAGAAATTCACCTAATGGCAAAGTAATATCACGCACAGAAGTAGTTTCATCATAATTATCATGCATAGAAGAAGTGGCATCATCAATAACATGCGACATATCAGAATTTATAGCAGTAGCAGGTTTAGGTGCCGCAAGCTTACTAATAACAGAAGGAGAATCTAGTGCACAGCTAGATGGTAGTTCCTTACCTCCCCTCGTAGTTGAGGACAAAATCTTAGTTCTTTCATCTTTCAAGTTCCTCATAGTGATCAACAGATATAAATCCCAAGTGACTCAAGGAACAGAGCTATGCTCCCCGGCAACGGTGCCAGAAATTATTCTTGATAACCCACAAGTGTAGGGGATCGCAACAACTTTCGAGGGTAGAGTATTCAACCCAAATTTATTGATTCGACACAAGGGGAGCCAAAGAATATTCTCAAGTATTAGCAGTTGAGTTGTCAATTCAACCACACCTCGATAACTTAGTATCTGCAAGAAAGTATTTAGTAGCAAAGTAGTATGATAGTAACGGTAACAGTGGCAAAAGTAAGATAATAGTTTTGTAGTAATTGTAACAGTAGCAACGGAAAAGTAAATAAGCAAGGCACAATATGTGAAAATCTCGTAGGCATTGGATCAGTGATGGATAATTATCTTGGATGCGATACCTTATGTAATAGCTATAACATAGGGTGACACAGAACTAGCTCCAATTCATCAATGTAATGTAGGCATGTATTCCGAATATAGTCATACGTGCTTATGGAAAAGAACTTGCATGACATTTTTTGTCCTACCCTCCCGTGGCAGCGGGGTCCTAGTGGAAACTAAGGGATATTAAGGCCTCCTTTTAATAGAGAACCGGAACAAAGCATTAGCACATAGTGAATACATGAACTCCTCAAACTATGGTCATCAGCGAGAAGTATCCCGATTATTGTCACTTCGGGGTTGTCAGATCATAACACATAATAGGTAACTATAGACTTGCAAGATAGGATGAAGAACTCACATATATTCATGAAAACATAATAGGTTCAGATCTGAAATCATGGCAGTCGGGCCCTAGTGACAAGCATTAAGCATAGCAAAGTCATAGCAACATCAATCTCAGAACATAGTGGATACTAGGGATCAAACCCTAACAAAACTAACTTGATTACATGGTAAATCTCATCCAACCCATCACCGTCCAGCAAGCCTACGATAGAATTACTCATGCACGGCGGTGAGCATCATGAAATTGGTGATGGAGGATGGTTCATGATGACGCCGGCGACGAATCCCCCTCTCCGGAGCCCCAAACGGACTCCAAATCAGCCCTCCCAGGAGAGATTAGGGTATGGCGGCGGCTCCGTATCATAAAACATGATGAAACTTTCTCTCTGATTTTTTACTCCGCGAAACGGAATATATGGAGTTGGAGTTGAGGTCGGTGGAGCGTCAGGGGCCCACGAGACAGGGGGGCGCGCCTAGGGGTGAGGGCGCGCCCCCACCCTCGTGGATAGGGTGTGGGCCCCCTGGCCTTGATTCTTTCGCCAGTATTTTTTATATTTTCCAAAACTTATCTCCGTGGATTTTCAGGTCATTCCGAGAATTTTGTTTTCTGCACAATAAACAACATCATGACAGTTCTGCTGAAAACAGCGTCAGTCCGGGTTAGTTTCATTCAAATCATGTAAGTTAGAGTCCAAAACAAGGGCAAAAGTGTTGGGAAAAGTAGATACGTTGGAGACGTATCATTTTGCGATATGGAGATAATAATACGTGAGTCATGTTGGTGAGTAATTATGCTCTAGTAAGAATATTGGTGTTAAATAGTCCAAAAAAAGAACATTGGTGTTAAAGTTTGTGTTTCCCTATGCAAGCACGAAAGTCAGTAGTTATGCAATGAAATTACATCCTACTTGTGGTGCATTATTCAGTGTTAGTTATGCTCAATGCTCGTTTATGTGAATTTTCATTTCTTGGTTGGTTGATTCTCAATCTATTTGCTAGCCTTCATTTGTACTAAGTGGGAATACTACATGTGCATTCAAAATCCCTAAACCCTATTTTGCCACATGAGTCCACCATAGCTACATATATGCGGTATTCCCATGCCGTTCTAAGCAAATTTCCTTTTTTGTGTGCCATCTCTAATTTTCAAAATAAATTTCCTTTTTGTGTGCTCGTACCGCTCATGAAGCAGCAGGGGGTGGCCAATATTTTCCATGCTAGATGTGTTATTCTCAAGATGAGTGTTTATTCACTTGTCATTGCACGAGAGTACGGCAAAGGTATTAGGGATGCCCAGTCCTGAAATGAAAAAAGAAATTTACTTTATGTTGTCAAATAATAAATTCCTTGGAAAGTGTTGGTATGGAGGGCACCCGTGGATATGGCTAGCCATGGATTGTGAAAGAATGGTGGAAAAGGGAATAAATTTATTTTCTATTTGGGAACCACCTATGATATATCTAGCATGGAAAGTGTTGGGAATTACTCGGTCGTTTCTGTTGATGGGGAAAGTATGCCTCCCAAAATCTTTTATCTCCCAATTTATGCTTTGAGCTCTGGCACCTCTACAAATCCCTACTTCTCTCTGCTAAGGGCCTATCTATTTACTTTATGCAATTTTTATTTTTATTTGAGTCTCCATCTTCTCTTATAAAGCACCAACAAAGGGGCACTATGGTCGTACTTGACCATTGGATGTACCTAATATGCGAGTGTGTTTCATGAATGGATCAATGATTGAGCATGATGGGCTAGGGATAACTTGCTTTAGTGTTGATATTTTGAAATACATGGTTGCTTGTTGATATGCTTGAGTATTGATGTGCTCATGTAAAATTATAGACTATTGCTTTGAATCATTCAAGTCCAAATGTCCATGCTACAAAAGAAAAGAGTATACACTACTGCAGGATGGTGCTAACGCGACACTACGATCAGAGACCCTTTGAGAAACTGTGTGCGATGCAATAATCACAAACGGTGGTGTCAGAGAACCGTCAAAAATGTCCAAAACGTTTGCAATGACCGATGCATCAAACACGGTTCCGATTTTAGTTGCGTGTGCGATGCAGGGCATACGGTTGATCTAGCATAACTGTTTGTGATGAGTAAGAACAACAGAAACGGGCAGCCATATCATTGTGTGTGCGATATACGGCATACAGTTCCCTCCGATGAACTGTGTGATATGGCATACGGTTCACTCGGACAAACTATTTTCGATTAGGCAAGAGAACAGAAATGGTTCATCTTAACAAGATGCGTGTGATATGGGACATTTGCGATCAACCAAAAGAACATAGATGATTCGTGTAAACTAGATGGGTGTGATACACAGCAAACAACCCACTCGGATGAACTGTTTGCGATGAGAAATTATAACACAGATGGTTACTATAGTAAGTTTGAAAAATGCAAAACTAGTTGCTTGTGTATAAACAATTATCAAAAATTAACGAGATAGACCTTCTTCAAGCCAATCAACATGTGTTCAGAAAACAAAAAATGTCAAAAATTACAAAACAAAGACCTCGATATTAACTAGATCAAAAGGTTTATAATACAAAGGTGTATAATAAACCTTTGTAGTTGCCCATCCAACTAGCTAATATTGAGTCCACTTCCCATCCAGTCAACCATCTTATGACTACTCCAGCCTCAGCACACTTAACTTGGGAGTTCTGTTAGATGAGCTATCGGTAGGGAAGTTGGTCCTTGCTGCTGTAGATCCCTCTTTGCAGCCTTTATTGCGCAACACAATGGAAATGGTTCAACTGAACAATATGTGTGTGATATGCGGCAAACAGGTCCGAGATCATAAATGGGTGCGAAGACCAATAATAACACAGACAACTGATGCTAATAAGCCGTGTGATTTGCTCTGTCTACAGAAGAATAACATGTGTGTGTGTGTCTATATATATATATAACTAAAATAAACATCCAATTACATAAGTGACTATACAGATCATTCACACACACCTCAATAAACAATTGCATGCATTCTAAAGTTGGAGAAACGATCGTCTATTCATCTACTTCTTGTGACACTCCTGCCACTGCTCTGTGGCTTGATCCCTTGGCTGGGTCATGAACAAGACACTTGCTCATGTCAACGATCCACCGGTACATCTCATAGCTTGTGTATGCGTCATTAGCCGCGTACTTGATCTGTTCTTCATCCAGTCTCTGATGCCAAACACTGTGCCAGGTGTCCTTGTCCTTCTTGCTCTCATCCTTCATCTTCATGTAGTAGGGGTCGATGATGGCCGAGGCGAGGTCAAACAAGGAGTTAAGTTTGTTCTTGGTGCTACGACAGACCTTGTAGTTGTCCTGGATGTTGACAAGATTCGGGCATTTCAAGCCCGAAACCTTGAGCACTTTTAGATCGTTGGTGGTGTCCACCATAGTGAAACTGTAGTCGGAGCTCTTGATAAAACTGGAGAAAGTCTCGCAAGGCCTTGTGGCCTGGTGGTAGTGGCATATGAGGACATCATGTCGCACGCACAACTAGGCAACGGCAACCATCTGATCGTGCCCAGCACGACCGATGGTGTACTCGAGGTCGAAGCTGACCACTTGGTACTTGTCCTCGGCAAGGAACTGCTCCATAGTTTGGATGGATCTCTCCACCAACACTGGATCGTTCGTGTACACCACCGAGAGGGCCTTCCCCTCACGTGGGTGTCCACTACGTGATGCGTGGTGAACTGCCCGCCATTGTCGTCGTCGGCCGCTCGGAGCGCGATTGGAGCCACGGGGATCGCCATTGGAACCGCTGGATGTCCTCTTTGTATGTGCCGTCATGGTTGTGTCGTGTGATGCGAGAGATGAAGGTAAATGTCCGCAGGAGCAAATGGGGGCCAGGCGGCCTGGATTCTCGGCGCGTCCGCATGGCAATTTTTGCATTGGGTGACTGCATTGTGGAGCCGCGCCCGGTGCAACCGCATGCACACGAACGTGCGTAATCGTGCACCGGCACCAAACGAGGGAAGAGCACTCGGAGAGACACGAGAGGGCAGAGCGCGCGCGCCGGGACACGAGCAAAGGCGCCATGGCTACCTCAACCGCAAGCAACCACACGCATAGAGCAGTTGAACACGCACGAAATGGTCGCCTACAAGCCTGCCGACACTTGCGTTGCTCTGTAGACAGCAGACGTGTGCTACTACCTCCGTCTTAGTCTATAGTCCCTTTTATATTATGTGACATACTTTGCCCTTAAATTTAACCAACAAAATGTTACTCCATGTTATAAAAATTATAAAATTGGAAACTACGTTCAAATACGAACCCAACTCTATAATCTCTAGCGACATGTATTCGTATTTTATTAGTTAAATACTACTTATAAACCAGGACTGGTTTATAGTAGGTAATTCAATCGCAAACGTTTTGTTTTACTAACCATATGTGTATGTGGCATTTCATCCTCCTCTCGCACGTTTTGTCACTCCGCTGCCGTAGACGGCTTACAGCGCAAGCTTGCACAACGCGTGGGAGCGTTCTTTTGGCCAAATGGTGGCGCTAATGAATCATCGGTTAGCCTGTTCCCACGCAACCTCAAAGGTTCCTGCGCAAGCTTCCCGCCCGATTGGGTGTAATCCCCCAAAATCCGAATGCTTACCGGCCTGCTATAAAAACCCTCACGGCTGGCGAGTCATGCGTCGCATTTTCCCCTCCCTCCCTATAGCTTATCTCGTATGCTTCTCCCACAATCATAAATGGCATCGGTCCGTCGTGGTGGCTCAGCCACTCCGCCATCATCAGATGACAACTCCAGCTGGTAGGCTACACCGCGGCGGCGGCGCAGTCCCCGGCATAGTGTAGTGCACGTGGCGTCCCTGTTGGGTTTGCGCGGTACACCCACCACACGCTTCGCCACCGGTGCCCGTCGGCAGCTAGTGCGGGCCGCCATTGCCGCCACACCACCATCGAAAGCCAGGGCCATCGCCCTCTCTGCCACCACGGCCCGAAGGCGGGAGGTGGCCGTCGTGGCTGCAACCCCACTGTCGGCCACCATGGCCATCACCCGCTCCGCCACCGCGGCCCGAAGGCAGGAGGTGGTGGTCGTGGCTACCACCCTACCGTCGGCCGCCCTGGCCACCAGCCCAGCATCGACTGCTAGGGTCATCACCCGCTCCGCCACTACTGCCCAAAGGCGGGAGGCGGAGGTGGATGCCGGCACGTGCGTCAGCGACCTTGCGCGCTACACCGAGTTCCTGCAGGAGGAGGAGGAGTGCCTCATCGAGCACGCAAAGAGCCTTACCGCCGCCGTGGCCACGGTACACGCCGCCTCAAAGGTGAGGAATCATGAGATCTACGAGGAGAACCACTGCTTCGAGAGGGATCATCTGGAGCGGCAGTGGGCGTTCGAGCTGGCGAGCATTGCCGAACATGCAGCAGCGGTAGGCACCGTACTGCATTTGTCCAGCTGGTCGGTAGGCTCCTCCTCCTTTGCCTCTTACTGAGCGTTCTCAGCAGAGGAGAGGCTGTCGGAAGTAGTACAAAGCCCCTTCGTAGTGGTAGTAGTATTTAGGGGCTATTTTGTTCAGTTCATCTGACTATAGATGTGGTGGAACTGTACAACCTACTTAAAATTAGCTAGTATATAAAGTAGAACTAGCTATTTCAGTACGTGGTTGGCAACAATTGGGGAAAAGTTTGGTCAGTTCAGCTGTCGAGTTGAACTATTTGTATAAATTAAGCACGACTGCTTAATCTATGAATGAAATCTATGCTTAGTTACTGAATTTTAGTTGCAAAAATTAGATAGTGCTAGTGATTTTTAGCTGCATATTTTGACAAATTGCAGTTTTACAAGGTTGACAAATAGCAATATTACTAGATCAACAAATGTCAATCTTTCAAGTTTGACAAATGGCAACATGCCCAATATGACATATGCAACTCTTACCAAATTGTTTGCAAGTGTTGCACACGGGTCATCCAAAACAACCGTTTGCGTTGAAGAGATGCACAAATCCTGCTCTCTCTTTGCATATGGGTGTTCTATCTAAAATGTTTGCGATCAACAGCTGCACAAATCTTGCTCGTCATATTTTCCCTTGGCTCATGGGGAAGCTGTTAGTTTGGATACGGGTGTTCTAACTAAAACGTTTGCGATCGAGATAAAATATTAAACCCAAGAAAAAGAACTATTTCTGGCAGTGGCGGAGGTGGCGTGCCGCGCCGTCCTTGTCGTTGTCGTCGTCCGGGACACTGTTGTTGAAGTCTTCAAGGCAGCTCAGAATGTTCTTAACTTGTAGATTAAACATCATGTCATCGCACGATCGACGAACAAGGCGCGGGAGGACGGTAGCTGGCGGCGCTGAGAGGCAGCGGTCGAAGACGGCGTCCCATGCCGCTGAGGGGGGCGCACGCATGGTGAGGGAGTCCCAGACTAGGGGGTGTCCGGATAGCCGAACTATCATCATCGGCCGGACTCCAAGACTATGAAGATACAAGATTGAAGACTTTGTCCCGTGTCCGGAGGGGACTTTCCTTGGCGTGGAAGGCAAGCTTGGCGATACGGATATGAAGATCTCCTACCATTGTAACCGACTCTGTGTAACCCTAGCCCTCTCCGGTGTCTATATAAACCAGATGGCTTTAGTCCGTAGGAGGAACAACAATCATACCATAGGCTGGCTTCTAGGGTTTAGCCTCCTTGATCTTGTGGTAGATCTACTCTTGTAACACACATCATCAATATTAATCAAGCAGGACATAGGGTTTTACCTCCATTAAGAGGGCCCGAACCTGGGTAAAACATCGTGTGCCTTGTCTCCTGTTACCATCCGCCTAGACGCACAGTTCGGGACCCCCTACCCAAGATCCGCCGGTTTTGACACCGACATCGGTGCTTTCATTGAGAGTTCCTCTGTGTCGTCGCCGATAGGCTCGATGGCTTCTTTGATCGTCATCAACGACGCAGTCCAGGGTGAGACCTTCCTCCCCGGACAGATCTTCGTATTCAGCGGCTTTGCACTGTGGGCCAATTCGCTTGGCCATCTAGAGCAGATCGAAAGTTACGCCTCGGGCCGTCAGGTCAGATTTGGAAGTTTGAACTTCACGGCTGACATCCGCAGGGACTTGATCTTCGATGGATTTGCCCCACAGCCAAACACGCCGCACTGTCACGACGGGCATGATTTAGCTCTGCAGTCGGACAGTACCCTGGAGGCCGCACTCGAGCCTGCTCTGATCTTCAATTCGGAGCCGGCTGCGCAGATCGAGGACGGATGGCTAGACACCGCCTCGGGGGCTGCAATCTCTATGGTGATAGAGCCAAACACTGATCTTGTCCCTCACAAAGCTCGAAGCTCCGAGGTGCCGGACTCCTTGCCGGACTCCGAACCTCCCGCGCCCCCACCAATCGAATCCGGTTGGGCGTCGATCATGGAGTTTACTGCCTCGGACATCTTTCAACACTCACCTTTTGGCGACATCCTGAGTTCGCTAAGGTATCTCTCATTATCAGGAGAGCCCTAGCCGGACTGCGGCCAGGACGGTTGGGATGCGGACGACGAAGAAATTCAAAGCCCACCCACCGCCCACTTGGTAGCCACTGTCGATGATCTAACCGACATACTAGACTATGACTCCGAAGACATCGACGGTATGGACGACGATGCCGGAGATGACCAAGAACCAGTGCCTACCGGGCACTGGAAAGCCACCCCAACTCACGACGTATGCATGGTGGATACACCAGAAGGAAGCGACAGTGAGGAAAAATGGGACGTGGCGAAGGACAACTCCCCCAACAAACAACCAAAACAGCGACGCAAGCGCCGCCCAAAGACCAGCCTCGATAAAAACGGCACCCATACGGACCCGGCTCTAGAGCAGGGCGAAGCAGTGGACGACGCACACACCACCAAGCAGACATCCGAACATGATGAATTGGATGAGCAACCCATCCCCGGCGAAGACGATCACACATCACCAGGGCATACGAACCTTCATAAAAGGCTCGTCGCCACTGCAAGAAGTTTGAAGAAGCAAAAGTGGAAGCTCAAAACAGCGGAGGACGCACTCAGAATGAGATGGAGAAAAGTACTCAACACCACAGATAAATATGGCGCTAGTCACCAGACAAAGAGCTACCCGAAGCACAAGCTGTTGCCCGAATTTGACGAGGAGGACTTAGAGCCCCTGTAGTCCAAAAAGAAAGAAGCCGCCTGGCCGGATAGACGACCAGATGACAGGCCAAGAGCAACAAAGGGCACCACACACAACCGGTACACGATCAGCTTAAAGATCCTCGAAAAAAGGATGACCCAGCCAGGTCTATCTATGGGCCAAAAAAGAAGACTCCAGGGAGCAATATAACCAGCCGAGCATTTGAAGACAACGGCACACCCAAATACAGGGGCGCCGCGCACCCACTATGTTTCGCCGACGAGGTACTGGATCATGGATTTCCAGCGGGATTCAAACCCGTAAACATAGAGGCATATGACGGAACAACAGACCCCTGAGTCTGGATTGAGGATTATATCCTACACATACATATGGCCAGAGGAGACGATCTCCACGCCATAAAATACCTACCCCTCAAGCTCAAAGGGCCAGCTCGGCATTGGCTTAAAAGCCTCCCAGAAAATACCATTGTGAGTTGGGAAGAGCTTGAAGATGCGTTTCGAGCAAATTTTCAAGGGACTTATGTCCGCCCTCCGGATGCAGACGATTTAAGTCACATAACTCAACAGCCCGGAGAGTCAGCGCGCAAATTCTGGAACAGGTTCCTCACTAAAAAAACCAAATAGTCGACTGTCCGGACGTTGAAGCCTTAGCAGCCTTTAAACACAACGTCCGAGACGAATGGCTTGCCAGACACCTCGGCCAGGAAAAACCAAGAACAATGGCCACACTAACAAGCCTCATGACCCGCTTTTGCGCGGGGGAAGACAGCTGGCTGGCTAGATGCAGCACCAGCGACCCAAGTACATCCGAAGTCAGGGATGGAAATGGGAAATCACGACGCAGAAAAGATCAGCGCCGGAATAAGGAAGATGGCCCAAACAGTACGGCGGTCAACGCCGGATTCAAAAGCCCTCGGCCGAATAACAAAACACTGCCCCAAGGACAACAATGACGAGCTATCCAACCTAAACAAGATCCTGGACAGGCTATGTCAAATACATGGTACCTCCGGAAAGCCTTCAAACCATACCCACAGAGATTGTTGGGTCTTCAAGCAGTCCGGCCGACTTAACGCCGAACACAAGGGGCTCGATACACCAAGCAAAAGTGACGAACCCCAAATGCAGCACTCCGGAAAACAGAAGACTTTCCCACTAGAAGTCAAAACAGTCAACTCACTTCATGTGATAACACGAAAGCACAGCGCGGCACCTGCCATACCAGGACACCATCCGCAGAATGGGGATAGACCCTACCACAATTCGCCATAACAGCACTTCCTTCAAAGGAGTGACGCCGGTCCTTCAAGCCAATCATACGAGCTCGCTACCACTAGAGGTTGTGTTCGATTCATCCGACAACCTTCGTCACGGAAAGCTCACTCTCCATATCGCCCCATTTTATAGTGGCCTTTGAGCACTATTGGGACGCAAAGCTTTCGCCCGCTTTAACGCAATACCAAACTACACGTCTCTTATACTTACAATGCCCGGTCCACGCGGCATAATCTCATTAAAGAGTAACTCCGAGTGTTCTTCGACCACGGAGAGCATGGGGCCGCTTTAACAGCCACACCGACCTTGCAGGTCAAGACCCCTAAACACAGGTCATTCAGACCCCGAACACGGTTAGGCGAGTCCGGCGTAAATAAACAAGGGGCTTCTCAGTCGCATACCCCCTTTTATAAGGGGTCGCATGTCTAAATGATGAGAGCCAATAAATCTCAACTTTCTTTATTTGCCAAATTATACTTTAATACAACTTTTGCACGATATTTCTTAGAAACTAAGTCCTTCTCTTTTACAGATACAGCACAACGGAGACACAGGCGCAGATGTGCAGCAAGGACCCGTTGCAAGGATTCTTTTCAGATTAAGACCCTGCGTAAACCTTTCTTACTATCTCTTGTTGATACACATCCCCTGGTTTCCTACCATAGCCGAGGAGGCTGGAGTTTTGGCATCGGCCACGTCAGAAGTTCCCGCCTGTACCTGGACACTAGGGGCTTAGGGCATTGTTCTGCCCGGTATCATAAAGATCGAACACCTCAGGGAGTGTTCGGCGTCTCGAGTTAGGCCTTATATGCATCAACTCCGAATCATGTCTTTGGTCAAATGTTGGGTTTGCCCGGCTCCTGTGTTTTGCTGCCTTACGTTCCATATCATCGGCTAACGCGGCACCAGGAGAACTACTGCGATTGTGCCCCGGTTCGGCCGGGCGAGCACCTCAGTAGAGAAAGCCGAAAACTGACTGTCATGATATAGCGAGAGACTGGTCAACCAGTCGATCGACCATTGGAATGTTTAGAATTCCTCCGCTTTGACGAAGGATCGCTTCTCGGTCAGGCACATACGCGCCCCAAGTTCGGAGAAGCGTGGTGCCGCTAGGGCCTATATAGTAGCCCCACATTCGAGCTCCTATGGCTAACTGAAAGTGATAAAGCTTTATAGTCCAGTTGCCTAGTTTGCTACGCTATCACCTCCTTAAAAGGACCAAGACGTTGGATTAAGTGTGAAAAAGCGCTTTTCTATTTGCAAACACCCCCGCACCATGTGCGTGGGGGATGAAGCCAAAGACTGCCATCTTTCAGATTACACATACGGCCGCACAGGAGATAGTTCAGTACTTGAACACACAAGTATAAAAAGCTGTTGTATTATAAACATGATCTCAGAAATTATACATGTCATTCAAACATAACATTTTTCGAGCACTGCGACTCTATTAAACGAGCGCCCTGCAGGACTTCCTCAAAATAGTGCTCGGTGGGGAATCGGCTTTTGTCCGAACCCCGGGATGCAACAGCGGTGGCATCCATCTCCACCCAGTATGTCTTACCACGGGCGAGGGCCATCCGTGCACCTTCTATCGCCCCAATACGCGGCACCGCCCCAAGGAATTGCTGCAACAAGCCAAAATAACTCTTCGGCTTGGGCCTTACCGGCCACAGATGAGCGACCACATCCGTCATGGCAAGTTCGGACAATCTATTAAGCTCAGCCCACTCAACCAGCCGATCACTCAACGGAAGTGGACGGTCCAGACTATGGAATTGAGACCAGAAAAGCTCTTCCATTCGTGATCCTTCTGGCTTTGGAAGTGCACAACTGCGTCCGCCACACTCGCTGCCAAGTCCAGATAAGGATCCTCCGCACCGTACAAACGGCCCAGCTGAGCATACTTCGGATCCCTGAATTTCCTACGGAGCATAAAGGGCTTTCCAGCCACAATGTCTCCGACCTGACACAGTTCCTCCTTCATAGCCCGCATCTTACTTCGGGCATCCTTGGCTTCGGCGTCGGCCTTCTTCAGGTCCTCTTGCTCCACTCGGTGTTCTCTCTCAAGAACCTCTTGGCGGTCGGTAGCAACTTTTAATTCCGCGGCCATTCCGGCCATCTCCTCCCTGCTTCGGCAGTGAGCAGCCTTCTCGGCTTCTAGCTCTTCTGCTGCCTTCAAGGCAGCCGCCTCGCTTTTTCTGGCTTGCTCCTTGGCCCGAACAAGTTCTGCTCGAAGGTCTTCTACAGCAGCAACACCATCTACATCAAGCATACAAATTGTAAGGAACGGGCATTAGGTCCCTTACTAGGCGACCGCGGAGCAACCACATACCTTGTGACTCATCAAGTCGTTTATTGACCAGCAAGATGTCCGCATCCGCAACATCGAGTTGCCTCTTCAGTTCGGCAGCTCCATCAGTCCGGCTGGCCACCGAACGTTCCGCCACCTGCATAGGAAAGGCGACATTCTATAACTGAGATTATGATCCTTGGCACGCTATCTCTTTCGACAGCATACCAAGTCTCAGGGGCTACTATCTATACAGGGCGCACTTTATGTGCAAAACTGTCAAAAGGTATATAATTTTTTGCGTACCTCAAAACCTGTCAGCAAGCTTCCGACGGCCTCACACAAACCGCTCTCGGTGGACAAGATCTTTTCAATCACCTTACTCATTAATGTGCGGTGATCTTCTGAGATGGACACCCTCTTAAGCAAATCCTGCAGCTCCACCGGCCGTACTCCACTGGGTGTCGAACTCTCTGGCCCCGCCAGACTCGGGGAGACCCTCCGTGACGACACCTCAGGGTCATCCGCCCCGCACGATGGGGCGGCAGATGGAGGCATTTCACTCTCCATCATCTCCAGATGAAGGTCTCCTGAAGATGAGCTGTGCTGAGACAGGCTGAGATCCGAACTACAAGATAAGAACTTCGGTTATCCTTAGAAATTAAGCAGGGGTGCCCACTATTACAAAATTTCCCCTTATTACTTACGGCTCGCTGGAGGGCTGATTCCTCCGAGGAGACAGTACGGCCGGGGCTCTTCCCGGCATAGGACCTTCCGGTACAGATTTCTTTCCCCGCTTTGAGGACTTGGCCTCCGGGTCTTTGGAAGCTGTCCTCTTCTCCCCCTGGAAGGAGGGACTCTCGATTCCTCCCTTATTGAAGGCCTCCTTGGCAGAGATGGTAGTTCCCCTGTGCCCCCCTTCGCCCTCCTTTGAAGGTGCAACCTCCAACATTTTGATTAACACGGGATCCTGCATGGTCTCAGGGAGGGGGGCCGGACACCGTATCAGTTTTGCTTGCGTTATCCACTCCTATCCAAGGGATAGTTGGTCAAAAGGCAAACTCACGATAAATTGATGGACAATGTGTCCGGACACAAGCCTACTTACTTGAGTATCCGGGCGATTGCAGCTTAGGCCAGCATCCTCGGTCAAGTCCGGACGCATCTCCTACGATCCGAAGAACAGTTTGTACAACTCCGCGGGTGTCAAACCCATAAAGTGTTGAAGAGCTCGTGGCCCCTCCGGATTAAATTCCCACAGGCGGAGGGCGCGATGCTTGCAGGGCAGTAGGCTCCGGATCAGCATAACCTGCACCACTGCGACTAGATTGATCTCCCTTTCTTGGAGACCTCGAATCCGGTCCTGCAATAGGGGTATGTCGTTGGACGGCCCCCAGTCACGCCCCTTGTTGACCCATGATGTCAACTGTTGTGGAGGGCCCGAGCGGAAGACGGGCGGCGGCCTCTGCCTGCTGCCCCTGGGAGCGGTGATATAGAACCACTCCTGTTGCCACAAGCCGAGCTCCTCCTGAAAGGAGCCCTCAGGCCATGGAGCATCGGCCCTCTTGCTTATGACCGCCCCTCCGCACTCTGCATGACGCCCCTCAATCATCTTCGGCTCCATGTTGAAGGTTTTGAGCCACAGGCCGAGGTGAGGGGTAGTGCGGAGGAAGGCTTCGCAAACGACAATGAACGATGAGATGTGGAGGATGGACTCCGGAGCCAAGTCATGGAATTCCAGCCCATAGTAAAACATGAGCCCCCTCACGAAGGGGTCCGTAGGGAAGCCTAAACCCCGACGGAGGTGAGACACGAACACAACGCTCTCGCCGGGCTCGGGAGTAGGAATAACTTGCCCTCGGGCAGGCAACCTATGCGAAATCTCGTAGGTCAAGTACCTGGCGTCTCTCAGCTTTAACACGTCATCTTTCATGATGGAGGAGGGCATCCACCAGCCTTGTAGATTGGAGCCGGACATTGTCGAAGGCCGAAGGTACCCGAATCTGGAGCCCTGGGTGTTGGAACTCGGGGGCGAGGGGCGGATTCGATTGAGGATTGAAGAAAAGGAACTGGCCTTGGTCTCATTATAAAGAGTAGGAATACCGAGAGCCGTCCCCGTGACCGTTCGAAACCCGCCTTCGATGGAGGGGGCATGGCGACGGGCGCGGTTGGGTTACCCACGCCCGTATTTATATGAATCCCGAAATAAGGGGAACACAATCTCTTCTTCGACAAGACGTGCCGAGGAAACCGCTTCGCTAAACGCGCTGAGGTGGTATATAAAGGCTTGGTAGTGGTGTGACGTCATGCCACGAAATACGTTAGCAGATTGAACTTGTGTAAATATTATTCTCTCTACGGTGGTATGTGGAAATTATTTTGCAGAGCCGGACACTATCCTGGTGTTCACAATCTTCTATGAATTATTCGGAGGGAGAACCCGCCTTGCAATGTCGAAGACAACATGCGCGCCGGACTCGTCGTCATTGAAGCCTAGTTCAGGGGCTACTGAGGGAGTCCCGGACTAGGGGGTGTCCGGATAGCCGAACTATCATCATCGGCCGGACTCCAAGACTATAAAGATACAAGATTGAAGACTTCGTCCCGTGTCCGGAGCGGACTTTCCTTGGCGTGGAAGGCACGCTTGGCGATACGGATATGAAGATCTCCTACCATTGTAACCGACTCTGTGTAACCCTAGCCCTCTCCGATGTCTATATAAACCGGATGGCTTTAGTCCGTAGGAGGAACAACAATCATACCATAGGCTAGCTTCTAGGGTTTAGCCTCCTTGATCTCGTGGTAGATCTACTCTTGTAACACACATCATCAACATTAATCAAGCAGGACGTAGGGTTTTACCTCTATCAAGAGGGCCCGAACCTGGGTAAAACATTGTGTCCCTTGTCTCCTGTTACCATCCGCCTAGACGCACAGTTCGGGACCCCCTACCCGAGATCCGCTGGTTTTGACACCGACACATGGGCACGAGTGAGACGGGTGAAGCCAAACGCATGAGGACAAGTGCCGCGATGGGTGGAGGGGCGCGCACGGGCACGGGCGCTAGCGCTGGCATGTACACGATCTCGCATGGGTCCGCGGAGACCTCGATGACGCCCGCGGCTTCCAGCTCTATGATAGTGCTCGGCAACCAGCCCATCAATGCTACAGGGATGGTCGTTGGCGCGGGGGTGGGAATGGGAGCTAAGACGATAGCGGGGGCAGCAACAGCCGCGGCCAACTCATTCTGGGCCATGTCCATGAGGCCCCAGTCCTCCTTATTTTCTATCTCCTCTGGCTCGAAGTCAACTTCACCAAACTTGAAGACTAGTAGCAGATGATCCTTCTACGCCATGGCGTTGGTGGAGGTCTGCGGGACGGAGGGGAATGGGAAGTGAACAGTAAGGCCACCCGTATTAAGCAGCGGCTTGAGCGCCACTAATGGAGAGGAAGGCGAGCGGCCATGGAAGTCAAAGGGCTCGATTCCCAGTGAACCTGCACAGCGTACAGCTTGCACGCTTCCCAGTGAGCCTGCACATTGGAGGACAGTTTGCACGACTCTCGGTCAGCCTGTGCACTGGACTGCGCTCGCACGCCTCCCATTCAGTCAAGCAGCTATCCACACGACACCTCCAATAGCCATCAGAATGAAGACACATGGCGTCACGTGAATGGTTAACATAACGCACACGATTTGAATTATACAAATGTTTGCGAGGTTAGAGTGGCAGCTATTTGTTTGAAAATACCTTTGTTAGCGATTATTTGAGTGCTTCTTCTCTCAAAATGGACACCAAAAATACCATAGCATGTCGGGTGCCATTCCATAATAGCATGCCAAGTTTCATGAATTTCAGACGAGTTTTGGATTTGCTAGAATTTAAAAACAAAGTATCTCTACATTTTGCCGGCAATCAACAATGCCCTAGTGTTTGAAATTCATTCCCATTTCTTGCATGGGACCTAAGCATGCACCCAAGGACAAAGATTTGATTTTTCAACCAATTTATATGCACTGGAGCATGTACATGTAGTTCAAATTCGAATTATGCACATAAAATGCCCAGAAAACCCAGTTAATGTATAAAAATGTCCAAACGAACCCCGAAAATTGCAAAATTTAACACAACACTCCTGTTGTTCTATGTTGACACTAGAAAAATTTTGAAAGCAATAAGAGGCAGCGGATATCATTTCGTCCCCGAAGGTGGGACATTCCTACTGAAACCATTAGGCTTGTTGTGAGAAGCTCTAGTTTGTGAGAAGCTTATACGAAACCTGCCCCAAATGGGACACAAAAATTACCACGGCATGTCGATGCCGCTCCATGATAGCATGCCAAGTTTCATGAATTTCAAACGAGTTTTGGATTTACTAAAATTTAAAAACCAGGAATCTCAATGTTTGCGGCCTAGTGACGGTGGCAAGGTGTTTGACATTCATTCCCATTTTTGGCATGGGACCTAAGCATGCAACCAAGGACAAAGATTTGATTTTTCAACCAATTTATATGCATTAGAGCATGTGCATGTAGTTCAAATTTGACTTATGCAGATAAATGCGTCGAAAACTCAATTAATGCATAAAAATGTTCAGACGAACCCCAAAAAATCCCAAAAATTGACACAACACTCCTATTATTCTATGTGGACACTAGAAAAAATTTGAAAGCAATAAGAGGCAGAGGATATTTTTTCGTCCCCAAAGGTGGGACGTTCCCTACCGAAACCATCAGGCTTGTGAGAACCTTTGGTTTGTGAGAAGCATATCCCCAAACCTGCCCGAAATGGGATAATATTTTTACCACGGCATGTTGATGCCCCTCCATGATAGCATGCCATGTTTCATGAATTTCAGAAGAGTTTTGGATTTACTAGAATTTGAAAACCAGGAATCTCAATGTTTGCGGCCGAGTGACGGTGGTAGGGTGTTTGACATTCATTCCCATATCTTGCATGGGACCTAAGCATGCAACCAAGGACACAAATTTGAATTTTCAACCAATTAATATGCATTAGAGCATGTGCATGTAGTTCAAATTTTAATTGTGCTCATAAATGCATTGAAAACACAATTAATGCATAAAAATGTCCAAACGAACCCCAAAAATTGCAAAAATTGACACGACATATTGTTCTATGTTGACATTGCAAAAAAATTGAAAGCAATAAGAGGCAGCGGATATCGTTTCGTCCCCAAAGGTGGGACGTACCCTACTGAAAACATCAGGCTTATTGTGAGAGCCTTTGGTTTGTGAGAAGCATATCCCCAAACCTGCCCCAAATGGGACAATATTTTTACCATGGCATGTTGATGTTTCTCCATGATAGCATGCCAAGTTTCATGAATTTCAGATGAGTTTTGGATTAACTAGAATTTAAAAACTAGGAATCTCAATGTTTGCGGCCGAGTGATGGTGGCAGGGTGTTTAACATTCATTCTCATTTCTTGCATGGGACCTAAGCATGCAACCAAGGACACAGATTTGAATTTTCCACCAATTTAAATGCATTAGAGCATGTGCATGTTGTTCAAATTTGAATTGTGCTCATAAATGCACTGAAAATGCAATTAATGCATGAAATGTCAAAACGAACCCCGAAAAATACCAAAAATTGACACAACACTCGTGTTGTTCTATGTTGACATGAGAAACATATTCAAAGTAAGAAGAGGCAACATATATCACACCGTCCCCCAAGGTGGCACGTACCCTACTGAAACCATCAGGCTTGCTGTGAGAGAAGCTCTGGTTTGTGAGAAGCTTATACCCCACACCTGCCCCAAATAGGACAATATTTTTACCACGGCATGCCGCTGCCGTTCCATGATATCATGTCAAGTTTCACGAGTTTCAGACGAGTTTTTGATTTACTAGAATGTTAAAAGTATGTATCTCAATGTTAGCGGCTGAGCGACAGTGTCAACGTGTTTGACATTCATTCTCATTTCTTGCATGTGACCTAAGCTTGCAACCAAGGACAAACATTTGATTTTGCAACCCGTTTTTATGGACTGGAGCATGTTATTTAATTTTGAATTGTGCACCTGAAATGCCTAGAAAACCAAGTTACCGTATAAAAATGTCCAAAGGGACCCTGAACAGTTCCAATTTTTTTACGACACACATATAGTAGCATGTTCACTGCAGATAAAAGGTCTAGCAATTGAAACACCGTCCATTGCTGCTGTGACCCCATTCTATAATTCAAATCAAAATTAAAAATCAAGTTGATCCCACATAGTTTATTATCACCAACCGTGTGAGATGCAGTACAAAATATCCTGGAGCACCGTCGGTGAATAGTACACATATGGCTTACGTAAGAAGGTGCGTCGGCTACAGTCCACAGTCGGCATGTCAAGCACACTAGCTCACTTCCCAAATATCATTTTACTGTTCAATCATCATCGATGAAAGATGGGGACGTGGACCCGCGTCGTGAGGGAAACTTCGGCGGCCTACTCGGGCGAGAGCGCGGCCGCAGCCGCCATGCGCGTGCTAACAAGGTGCTTGAGCGTGGCTGCAATCTGCAACCAGGTGGCCATGGCTGCCCAAACGGCTGTTGTTGCTCTCAGGTGGTGGCAGCAACATCTGCCTCGGGGATAGTAGCTGGCGAGAGCGGCACAATAGCTGTCTGTTCCACAGCGGCGGCCTTAGCCCCGATGGAGGCCGCCCACAACCATGTCGAGGCCGCCCACGCCCAGCTCGTGATGGTCACCGCACAAATCGAACGAAGCTTCTCCGACAACAGTCGGCAACCCACGGCCGAAGAGTTGGCAATCGCCGAGAGCGTTCGAGCAGCCGTCCGTTCCTCCGCCGCATGCCTTGCGATGACAGAGCCCGTCCAAGCCCAGATCGCGGCTGCCCACGCCCAGCTCGTGGTGGCCTTTTCCAAAGAGATGGTGGATGCAGATGGCGAGATGCTTGCCTAATATGGTGCGATGGATGCCATGGAGCTCCTTCCCCAGGAGACCGTCGGGCGCGAGCTATACATGGAGGAGGCGGCAGAGATCGACGATAACCAGCCGTAGTAGTACTCTTTGTTTTGTTTAATTAAGAGCGCTGGTCTTTAATTTGTTAGAGTAATGTTTAGGCCGGCTAGCTCTATTTAATTGCTGAACTTGCTCAATTAAGAAGTGTGGGTGTGCTATAGTCTCCTTTGTGTACCCAAATTATGCAATGATGTGGATGAGCACTATAACCAGGGAAATTGGAACCAAAAATTTTGACGTTCAAACTCATCACACACGGGTTAAACTATCTGCACCATTTGTGATGTTCACATGTTGTACACAGTTCTGAATAAGGGACCGTGTCTGATGACACTTTGCGCGTCAGTTTTTCGCTGAAGCGATTCCAAATTTTTTGCTTCCGCGAAAATATCTACCTCCCCGCCCCTCCCCCTTACCAAAAGCCATATTTCCCCTGATTCCGCCTTCCTTTCCAAGTTGAAACCTTCACTCCTTGCTTGCAGCACCGCCTCCTCACCGACGACCCTCCTTCATGTTGCACGGCCTCGCCTATCCAGGCAGGTAATCCACACCTGAACCCCGTCCTCCTCCTCCTTCCACCCAAATCACCGACGCCTCCACCAAATAAGCGCCGTCCTAAGCCATGGTGCATGCAGTATAGCTAGGATCTCAAGGAGCATTTGGCAGCGAAGAAGCAAATCGTGGCCGCACACGCGCATGAGGTCATGATGGCTACCATTCGTGCCGACCCCCAGATCTTGGAGGAGAACCTTGCCAGTTGTTAGTTATGCCGGTTAAGCATGCTCGGTTTACCCATTGCGTGTGCTGCTCCTGCCTTTCCTTAACAAATTCTAGTGAATTGTGCTATCTAATCTAACCATGCAATCTGTTGCTCCTGTGTATATGTTCTATATGTCGTGCAGTGTGGTGCTCACTTATTAACTATTTGGTTAATTAGTTGTCGTCTTTAGGTAACTGTTTGGTTCAATTCTACAAATATGATGTTCAATTCTTTAGGCTGCAATTTTGTATTGCCTTCCATGTGAGAAATAAATCAAATTTATCTTCACAAAATACATGAGAAACGAATACAATTGCTATATTTCCAAGTTGTCAAGCATGCTTGGTTTGGTTATACATGTGCAATGTAGTGCTCAGTTAACGTTTGGTTCATTTGTGTTGTGGTGTCTAGTTAACTGTTTGGTTCAATTCTTCAATGCGATGTTCAATAGTTGTGGGTGCATTCTGTTATTGTATACCATGTGAGAAGTAAATCGAATTTGGCTTTACTAAATACATGAGAAACAAATACAATTGCTATATTTCCAAGTTGTGAAGCATGCTTGGCTTGATTATACATTGTGCAATGTGTTTCTCGGTTAACGTTTGGTTCATTTGTGTTGTGGTGTGTAGTTAAGTGTTTGGTTCAATTCTGCAATACGATGTTCAATAGTTGTGGGTGCATTCAGTTATTGTATACCATGTGAGAAGTAAATCGAATTTGGCTGTACTAAATACATGAGAAACAAATACCATTGCTATATTTCCAAGTTGTTAAGCATGCTTGGTTTGGTTCACTGTCTGATCTTGAAAGTGCTAGTTATCGACTAGAGGGGAGGTGAATAGCCGATTTTTATCAAAGTCTTCAAAACGTGGAAGTTTCGAAGACGAACAATAGAAATGACCTAATTGATATGCAGCGGAAGATAAACTGCAACAAGCAAGCCATAGTCAAGTATGCAATAATGTGAAAGTACAAAGACTAATAGCAGCTTGGTAGTAAGGATCAGAATGGAAGATAGTATGAAGCCAATCAACAATAACAGTAAAGCAATGAAGTCAAACAGGTATGACAAACAGGCAATGACTTCACGAAGACAAACTTAAGGTAAAGGGAGTTAGAGGACAGAACCAGTCACTTGTTGAAGACACAGGATTTGTTGGACCAGTTCCAGTTGATGTGACAACTATACATCTGGTTAGGGAGGCTGAGATTCAACTCAGAAAACTGTGTCTTCACCTTATTCCCCTTGAGCTAAGGACACACAGTCCTCGCCCAATCACTCTGGTAAGTCTTCAAGGTAGACTTCTGAACCTTCACAGACTTCGTTCACCGGCGATCCACAATGACTCTTGGATGCTCAGAACGCGACACCTAACCGGCTGGAGGATACACAGTCCTCAAGTGTAATAAGTCTTCAGGTCACTCAGACAGAAAGACTACAGTGATGCCTAACACTCTTTGGCTCTGGGTGTTTGGGCTTTGTCCTCGCAAGGATTTCTCTCTCTCAAAGGCTTCGAGGTGGGTTGCTCTCAAACGACAAAAGTCGTAAACTAACTTTGAGTAGCCACCAATTTATGGTGTAGGGGGTGGGCTATTTATAGCCACAAGGCAACCCGACCTGATATGTCCGAAATAACCTTGGGTCACTAAGGAACTGACACGTGTTCCAACGGTCAGATTTCAAACACACACGACAACTTTACTTGGGCTACAAGCAAAGCTGACTCATCCAGCTCTGGATAAGATTTGCTCACATTGTCTTCGCTCAAAGACATAGGATTTGGGTTGAGCATCACTTCAGTCATTCTGACTTTGTTCACTTGGACCCCACTTAACAGTACGGTGGTTCCTATGACTCAACAAAGAAGAAAAGGAAACAACGAAACAACACAGTCTTCGGCTCCATAGTCTTCACTCATTGTCTTCTCATGTCAGAGTCTTCAATGTGAATATCTTCACATACCACCATTGTCATCAATGTCTTCATACATTTTTAGGGGTCATCTCCGGTAGGTAAACCGAATCAATGAGGGACACTACCTGCGTTATCCTGCAATTCTCACAAACGCATTAGTCCCTCAACCAACTTTGTCGTCAATACTCCAAAACCAACTAGGGGTGGCACTAGATGCACTTACAATCTCCCCCTTGTTGGTGATTGATGACAAACTGGTTGAAGTTTTCAACGGGAATGAAGTATGTGAAATTGTAAAGGATAGGGTATTGTCTTCATAAGTGGCAAGGGCTCCCCCTGAAGATGTGCATATAAGTAATTTGCTTTTGGAATGCAAATACACATGGCAGGTTGTACTTGTGGAGATCCTCTCTAACTTATGAAGATAATTCATCGTGCATGAAATGATATAACTAAGAGAATGACATGCATAATGGAAAATGGACGTCTACAGAATGATCTAAGTGCGGAATGATCTAAGTGCAGAAGTTATCATCGCACATGAAAGAGCAAATAAGTAGCAGACGACCATCGAGTTTAAGTGTTACAACTCAATGAACGGAATGTATCAAAAGCAAGAGTTGTAACCACTAGGCAAAATATAAAGCAACCGCCCATATGAAACCGCTTGAAGACTATCAAACTTATATGCTTCTCCCCCTTTTGCCAGTAATGACTAAAAAGGTTTGAAGACATAGAGCACTACTCATCCTCATGAGGAGTAGGTGAAGTAGCAGGGTTGTCGTTGTTGGTTGGCGGTGCAGACGAACTTGGTGCAGTATTGATGCGTGCAGAAGTAGGGGGTGGTGAAGTAGCATCGTCTTCATCATCGATCACGTTGGCATTCACAGTTGCCGCGGAGGAAGAATAGTCAGAGTCTTCAGGGGATGGAGTTCGCTGTAGGACAGCATTCCATGGAGGAGTAGAGTCAAACTTGAATCTTTCAGTGAAGCCATCGTCTTGAAGATCTGCTTCAGCACTGAGCAATGTCAAACTCTTCCATGATTGCCGACAGGTTTCATGAGTGACAAATGCATTCTTGGTGGCAAGATTTCGAATGCGATTTACGTCCACCAAGAGGCTTTGCATATGTCGCTTGAGCCAAAAGTGATGCTTGTCTTGTTTCTGATGCAGTGCCACAAGAAGTTCTCGGTCATTTAGGACCCGAGAGTGCTTCTTAGGCCTTTGAGCAATTGTGCTCTCAGTAGCTTCAGTTGGTGCATGATGAGGCAGGCGAGTGTTTCCAGCCATCGGATAGACATGAGTTACAGCTTGGACTCCTTCCATAGGCTGAGTGAAGCTTTGGTGGTCAGCATTTTGAAGACAAAGAGGCTTCTTGGCAGGCTCAGGGTATATGGCTTCAACTGACATATCAACCTCTGGTAGAAAGATCACATGATTGCGAGCAGAGGGCTGATACTTGATAGCAGAGTGTATTTTGATGAGGCGCATGACCCATGGAGCATAGAACTTCAGGCCAAAAAGGTCAGATCCAGATGCAGCCAGTTGCCGGAGGAAGAAATCTTGTGCATTGAAGCTGATGCCATTGATGATGTAAAAGACCAATGTCTTCATGGCTCCTTCAAGTTTTGCAGCTGATGAATGCCCTTTGATAGGCCATAGAGTCCGCCTTATGATGTGATATATTGTGCGCGGCAGATACTCAAGGTCATCAACAAAGAACTCCGTTGGGTATTCAGCATCATGTGGCAATGGCTTCATCATGCTCAACATCTGGCTCATGTTGGGTTCTGGCTTATGGAAGATGCTCTCTAGTGCATTGCGGTGGTGTTGACAACCAGGTTCGTACAACTCTTCGGGAGTGGATAACCCTGTAAGCTCAATGATGTCAAGAGCTTTGGCTTCATGATGAACATTTCCTGTCATCACTCGAGAACCCATGTTTTTGTATCCCTGTTATAGCCGCGAATGTGGAGGGTAGCATAGAATTGAAGCAGAAGTTCCTCATTCCAATGATCTTTATCTGTCACAAAGCTGAGCAGACCTGCATCATGAAAGCAGTCAAGTGCTTCTTCTAAGCATGGCAGTCCTGCAATGGCTTCAGTGTCGAGGCGCATATGAGGGAAAATGCGCCCTTCATCATACAGAACGCAGGAGTACTAGCTTCGCTGTTGATGACTCCAAAAACAATCAGATGATATTCTTAGCCTTGAGTAAGGGTTCTTTGAGCTGTCAAAGAAGGTGTTGTGGCTTTTGAAGCCATTTGCATTGAAGGACCCTGTAGATGTGGCAGTACCTGGGAACCTTGGCAGTCTTGTCTTTGGTTTCTGGACCTGAGGCCTATGCTCAATGTGATAATCAAACTGAGGACCAGAGACATGAGGCGGAGGGACCAGAACGGGCCATCTGACAGTGATTAGCTGGCCATGGCTATATGCTTGCTCAATTGTATGGGGCCTTGGTGGCAGAACAAGAGCAGTGGCAATAACAGTGGCTTTAGGCTGCACAACAGAAGCTTCAGGAGCAGTTGCAGCATTGGCTTCTGGCATATAGGTTGGTGCAGGCTCCACACTAGCTTCAGTCATGACAATGTCATGGGCTTCATTTGTGTTGGTGGGGGCAGACTCAAGATTTTCAACCTCCGCTTGATGAGCTGGAGGGTCTGGCACTGGCACGTTCACTTCAGGAACAACTTCTTCAGTAATGGGGGGAGTAGGGACACGTCCTTCTTCTTGTTCGTCATAGGCTGATGCAGTCGGATTGTCTTCAGCAGCTATGGCTTCAGACACAGAGATATTCACAGTTGGAGTGGCATCTGGAAACACTTGACGTGCAACAGATTGGTGGTGCTCTTCTCCTTCTGGAACACTCGGAAGAGGGGCTTGAGGGCTTGGTCCTTTGCGAAGCCTTTGTAGTACAGGTGACGCCTTTGGAGATGGAGTTGGCTGGGCCTCATCCTCTTCAACTTGCACAGGTGGTGTGACTTGTTGTTGTTGGGGAGTACTGGGGGAGTCTTGTTGTTGTGGGCGATCAGCCCATGATGCATCTTGAGCTATTGGCGTCAGAGGACGACCAATGCTGATAATTTTGCTGTTCGTGAGAACAGGCGATGATACCAAGTTGTGCTCGATCTGAGGAAGAACGTCATCATCTTTAATATTGTCATGGGGACCAATGTCTTCAGCAGCGATGGGATCAACTGCTGGAATGTCTTCAGCTTCATAAGCCTCTGTGGAAGCAGGCTCATGAACAATCATCCGTCGTTCTTGGTGTTCAGATGCAGGGTGAACCACTAAGATAGGTTCAACAACTAAGGGCTCTGTGGGAGCAGCCCGATTCTTCTTGATCTTGCGCTTCTTCTTAGAGGGAGCAGCATCAGAGGCTTCTGAGGTTTTCCTTTTTCTGGCTTCAGCCTCTGCAGCCCTCGTCTTCTTCTGTTCTGAAGCGGTTAACATGGCCTTTGGCTTTGAGCCAGTCATGCTTCTTGGGAAGAGTATGCGAGGTTCATCCTGCCTCAAAGGTGCAGGTTGGACAGTTGATAGCTTCTTGTTCTTTGCAGCCATCCTGGGGTCGATGCCAGGATGACCAAGAGCCTTGCGCTTCTCAGCCTCATTGTAGGCTAGCACACACTTGTCAGCCAGATTCTTCATGCGCTCTCGAGAGCCTTGAGCTTCTTCGCGCTTCTTGTGAAAGGCTTCTTTGAGCTCGTGCAGCATGATCTTGAAGTTTTTGACATCTTGCACGCTGAGCTTGGCCACATGCTTCTTGAACTGAGCCTTTTCATAGTCAATCTTGTGCTTCAGTTCGACGATGCACTGAGCAATAGCTAGCTCAGAAGCAATAGCGCCATTGAAGGAGACGTTGAGGCCAATGGGAAGTTGCAAATCATCAAAGCTGAGATTTGGTGTGTAAAACCACTCGTCAATGAAGTTATGGATGATTGCCACGTCAAAGAGAGGCAAATTATTGAAGATCTCTGCTTCTTCCTTGCTCTTGATCAGTTGCTCAAGAGCATCATCTGCAAGATCGTCATCGTTGGACAGATCAATGTGCTCTTCACGCAGAATGGCAGTAGGAGTCAATGTCTGATCAGTATTCTTGACGATTTTCTTTTTCTTCTCTGTCTTCTTGGAGATGCGTGAAAGATCTTCAGACTGCACACTATCTTCAGGAGGTGCAGTGGCCAGTGGCTTTACACGTGAGGCTTTTGGAGGTGCAGCTGATTGTGAAGCCTTAGTTTTCTTTGGCTTCTGCGGCCTTGGAGGAGGAGCTGGGGCTTCATCAGTATCAACATCATTGTCAGGACCCCGACTCAATGCCACATCGATCTAGCATGTAACATCTCATATCACTTTGCGGCCTCACGCACGGTATTCCCACGGGTGTCGCCTTACCTTTGCCCGGGACCGTTTGCGCCTTTTGGCACACGTATATGACAGTGTCGCTAGCATCCATATGATAAGGAGCCCGGGGCTGACATGGCTAGTCGTAAACCCAAAGTAGCACAGACTTACAGGGACAAGCATCCATGACCCAGCATCGAACGTGTCGGTCATCAGCGAGTGAATCCAGGCTGTAGCACTGGGCTAGCAGGACTCTGGTGAACCGGGCTGTAGCGGGCTAACAGGACTCCGGTATTCATCGCGTGACATTTCCCCGAAGGGACAGACACAGGAACGAAGAAGGACACATGCCGGCCAGCCTAAGTGTTCCGGAGCAGTAGCAAGCTACCATGGCTCGGTGGAAACACTAGGAGACATTTCCCGATAAGAGAGGCTACTAAAGATAAACAACTAGATAGTCAGATCCCACACATACCAAGCATTTCAATAACATACACACAATATGCTCGATATGTGCAAACACAACATGGCATCACAACATGACTCTATGACTCAAGTAATTTATTCAATAGGCTCCGAGGAGCGAGATATTACAAACAGGGGTCTCATGACCCAACATTCAAAGCATACAAATCAAAGCACAAGCGGAAGCTATCATGTCTGGGTATAGACATGTATAAATGAAAAAGGCTGAGAAGCCTGACTATCTATCAGATCCTGCCGAGGGCACAAGATCGTAGCTGAGGTAACAAGCTAAACGTCGAAGTCCACGTGGAACTACTAGTGAGACTGAAGTCTCTCTGCAAAAACATAAAATAGGCAAACGTGAGTACAAATGTACCCAGCAAGACTTACATCAGAACTAACTAAATATGCATCATTTTCAACAAGGGGATGGTGGGGTTTAACTGCAGCAAGCCAGCTTTGACTCGGTGGCTATCCTAAACTACGACTGCAAGCGACTCTTTTGAGGTGGCGCACACGAGTCCACATATTCACCATATCAATACACCACTATGGATCCGCTCCCGTCTCCCTACGAGAACGCCATCCATAGCACTCACGCTTATCTTGCGCATTTTAAAGTATCCACTTTCACTTGTCTATGAACTGATATAAGCAATCCAGAAGTCCTTTTCCGTGGACACGGCTATTCGAATAGATGATGTTAACCCTGCAGGGGTGTACTTCTTCATACATGTTTCCACCACTTAGCGTCTGCACACGACATGTGCTCGGCAGACTTCAAGCGAAAGCCGACGTGGGTGTAGACCACGACCTACCTAAACACTCAAGTCTCTAGTCCAGGTTTATCGCCTATTCGGGTTCCATCCATGAGGAGATCCGGCCGGAGTTTCGCTCACAGCCCCAAATGATGTGAACAGGGTTCCCGAGATACCAAACGGGCATCCGGTACACCGTGCCACGTACCTACCGCATCACAGCCCACCCCTATGGTCAGCGTTGTCCACGGCCTCCAGTAAGCTACAAACACCAGAAACTACTTGCAACTCCTGGACAGAGGACTAGGGTGAATAAGAAGTCGAGCGGGGTCATATTTCAGGGCCCAATGCATGGTAGTAGCTGAATCATGGATCACAAACACAGAAATCAGTTCCTAAGGACGGCTTCAATGAGACAACCCACCATGTACTCCTACATGGCCTCTCACCGACACCTTTTACCAAATCGTGTTCACACACTTAGCTCACACATAGTAGGACATGTTCACACACCTCTGATTCATCCTCGATGAATCAGACCTGACTCAACTCTAAGCAGTAGCAAGAATGACAAACAAGCATGAATGAGTAGGCACATCAGGGCTCAAACAACTCCTACTCATGCTAGTGGGTTTCATCTATTTACTGTGGCAATGACAGGTCATGCAAAGGATAAAGGGGTTCAGCTACCGCAGCAAGTAACAGATGAATCGGTGTTGTCCTAATGCAGTAAAAGAGAGCAGGAGCGAGAGAGTAGGATTGTATCGGAATGAACAAGGGGGTTTTGCTTGCCTGGCACTTCTGAAGATAACATTGAGTCTTCATCAGTGTCAACGATCACATCATCGGTATCACGTCTATCGAGAGGGGACAAATACCGGCAACACAGAAGGGAACACAATCAATGCAATGCACAATATGATGCATGATCATGACATGGCAAAATGAATGTGTTTTGGGCTAATGCAACTAGCAACAGATTAAATGAAGTTGGTTTGAATACAAGATTCAAATTCAAACTCCATATGTGATTATTCAAATGCCATTTAATTGATTTGTGCTAAACAGCAGCTATAAGTTGTTCTAACATGCATGAAAATGGTACAGATGGATTCCTTGAATTTTTCTGATAATTTTTCATATATAAATTATCTAATTTGGAGTTACGGTTGAATTTCTATGATTTTTAGAAGTTTTTACAAATTTCTGGAATTTCCTGAATATTTATAAAATGAACTAAATTCCAGAAAAGGAATATTGCGTCAGCATGGCGTAAGGCTGAGGTCAGCAGGTCAACTGGGTCGCCCAGAGTCAAACCTGACGTGTGGGGGCCACACGTCAGTGACACAGGTTAGACACGGGGGGTTAGTTTAGTTTAATTAAAGATTAGGGGCACTAGGGCCCACATGTCAGTGTCAGGGGGTTAGCTTAGGTGGTGATTAGCTTAAACTAATCACCTGATGGCGGGGGCCCACCTGTCATAGACCCAGGGGAGGTCAAACCCCTGGTCAAACGACTCAATCCCGCCGGCGTTGAGTCGCCGGCGAGGCCGAGGCGGCGGAAGCCTTCGGGTTTCTTGCTCCGGCGACCAAATGGCCGGCGAAGGGCATCTACGGATTGCCCAGGCTCGCGCGCATCTAACAGGGCAAATGGGAGAAGCTAGGGCGGCCGTAATCCTCGCCGGCGTCGAGCTCAGCAGCTGCCGGACCTCGGGCGTTGGCGGGAACGGCTCTACGGTGCACAAGAGGGGAAACGGAAGGGCGCTGCGGCCTCCTGGGGTTGCGGTGAGCACGACGGTGGGCTCGGGAGCAAGCTGCGGTGGCTGTGGCCACGGCCACGCCATGGCCGGCGGCGAGAAGCTCTCGGCCGCGGTGGATAACCTAGCTACGGCGCGCGAACGACGAAACAGAGAGGGGGAAACGGACGGAGAGCTCACGTAGACCCTGTAGAGGTGGACGGCGAGCTTGAGGGAGGCCGGACGGGGGCGGATTTGACGGCGGCGATCCGCGGTGGCCGAGGAGGGGAACGGCGAAGCTGGCAGCATCCAGGGCTTCCGGAGGGCCGTGGATCGGTGGGGAGGAAGAGGGGGTCGAGGCGGAGCCTTTGAGTGCATCAGCGAGGCTAGGGGGTGGCGGTGGCCGCGAGGGAGCTCGTCGGTGGCGGCGGCTCCATTCGGGCGAGTGAGGGAGAGAGGAAGCAGAGGAGGGGGGAGAGTTCGGGAGAGTGAGGGAGTTCCAGGGGGGTGGCGTGGCACGCATGGAGGCGTCCGGGGTGTCGAGGTGGAGC
>NC_041387.1:518310142-518313504 GCF_002162155.2 Triticum dicoccoides
GATTGGCATTTGATCTGCGGAATACAACTACTTTGACCCAATCCTAGATATGGATGAGGTACTGGAGTTTGTTTCTCCTAGTCATTCCGCGATAGAATGGCTTGACGGACCACAAAAGTAGTAGGCATCGATAAACGAACGCACGCATACTCTTGACTATCAATTGATAGACGAAGGTCAGTAGACAACTAAAGAGGGACAACTCAAAGGAACATATAACTTTCTGAGTTGTGGATGCATAGACTAGTATGTCGAACCAAGTTCAACATAATTCTTCCGGATAACCCATGCAGAAGGGTTGAGCTGGCAGAGTCACAATATAGCATGGAGAACTCATCGACAGCACTCTTGTTGTCATCTTTTGGTTCAGAAGAACTCCTGCCAAGAATGGTTCATGGTAATTGGAAGAAGGATGTACCACGAACCTCGAGGACTATCGCAAAGGTTACTACTATCCTAAAGGGACTAGAAAACACTATCAACATGAAGTAAGTAGAGTGAATCTCGGGTTCAAGAACCCAGGAATAGAATGCCTACTAACTAAATGGCATCACAGGATGCTTTCGATAATAAAGGCCAGAATCTTCACACTGGGAACACAAAACGTTGCTAGATTACTAGGTGACTCCCTAAAACACCTAGGGTCATAATAATTATTCCAACATATATGTCAAGGCAATAAAGTACCTCAACTCACTAATTTGTGTGATTAATCTGACCAAAGGCACATCGGAAACAGAAGGAAGGGATTTGCAAATGCATCGGACTATTTAGAAACCTGGGATGACTCCAATAGCATAACGGCTGTAAATGCTCAAAGGATTGGAGACATGCTACAAAATGGTGGCATAGCCACTCAGAAGCACAATATCAAGGTTTCGAGATCAACAATTAACATACAGAAGTAGAAACTGAACTCAAGCTTAGAACCATCAATCCTACAAGTCTGCAGATTAGTAGCACGTGATCCTGATAGAAAGAAGAGATAGCCTAGTTCTTAATCCCCGTAGGAAAGATAAGATGACTCAGATCAGAAGGGCATGAGGTAAAGGAGTAAAAAGAGCCTTACGTTCCATCCCACAATCAATTCCCTTATATAACTAAAGAATTTCTAGACTCAACTTCGATCAGTTTGGCTTGGTAATCCTACAGGCAGTCAAGCTCTGATACCAACGCTGTCAGGACCCCGACTCAATGCCACATCAATCTAGCATGTAACACCTCATATCACTTTGCGGCCTCACGCACGGTATTCCCACGGGTGTCGCCTTACCTTTGCCCGGGACCGTTTGCGCCTTTTGGCACACGTATATGATAGTGTCGCTAGCATCCATATTATAAGGAGCCCGGGGCTGACATGGCTAGTCGTAAACCCAAAGTGGCACAGACTTACAGGGACAGGCATCCATGACCCAGCATCGAACGTGTCGGTCATCAGCGAGTGAATCCAGGCTGTAGCACTGGGCTAGCAGGACTCCGGTGAACCGGGCTGTAGCGGGCTAACAGGACTCCGGTATTCATCGCGTGACATTTCTCCGAAGGGACAGACACAGGAACGAAGAAGGACACATGCCGGCCAGCCTAAGTGTTCCGGAGCAGTAGCAAGCTACCATGGCTCGGTGGAAACACCAGGAGACATTTCCCGATAAGAGAGGCTACTAAGATAAACAACTAGATAGTCAGATCCCACACATACCAAGCATTTCAATAACATACACACAATATGCTCGATATGTGCAAACACAACATGGCATCACAACATGACTCTACGACTCAAGTAATTTATTCAATAGGCTCCGAGGAGCGAGATATTACAAACAGGGGTCTCATGACCCAACATTTAGAGCATACAAATCAAAGCACAAGCGGAAGCTATCATGTTTGGGTACAGACATCTATAAATGAAAAAGGCTGAGAAGCCTGACTATCTATCAGATCCTGCCGAGGGCACAAGATCGTAGCTGAGGTAACAAGCTAAACGTCGAAGTCCACGTGGAACTACTAGTGAGACTGAAGTCTCTCTGCAAAAACATAAAATAGGCAAACGTGAGTACAAATGTACCCAGCAAGACTTACATCAGAACTAACTACATATGCATCATTTTCAACAAGGGGATGGTGGGGTTTAACTGCAGCAAGCCAGCTTTGACTCGGTGGCTATCCTAAACTACGACTGCAAGCGACTCTTTTGAGGTGGCGCACACGAGTCCACATATTCACCATATCAATACACCACTATGGATCCGCTCCCGTCTCCCTACGAGAACGCCATCCATAGCACTCACGCTTATCTTGCGCATTTTAAAGTATCCACTTTCACTTGTCTATGAACTGATATAAGCAATCCAGAAGTCCTTTTCCGTGACACGGCTATTCGAATAGATGATGTTAACCCTGCAGGGGTGTACTTCTTCATACATGTTTCCACCACTTAGCGTCTGCACACGACATGTGCTCGGCAGACATCAAGCGAAAGCCGACGTGGGTGTAGACCACGACCTACCTAAACACTCAAGTCTCTAGTCCAGGTTTATCGCCTATTCGGGTTCCATCCATGAGGAGATCCGGCCGGAGTTTCGCTCCCAGCCCCAAACGATGTGAACAGGGTTCCCGAGATACCAAACGGGCATCCGGTACACCGTGCCACGTACCTACCGCATCACAGCCCACCCCTACGGTCAGCGCTGTCCACGGCCTCCAGTAAGCTACAAACACCAGAAACTACTTGCAACTCCTGGAGAGAGGACTAGGGTGAATAAGAAGTCGAGCGGGGTCATATTTCAGGGCCCAATGCATGGTAGTAGCTGAATCATGGATCACAAAGACAGAACTCAGTTCCTAAGGACGGCTTCAATGAGACAACCCACCATGTACTCCTACATGTCCTCTCACCGACACCTTTTACCAAATCGTGTTCACACACTTAGCTCACACATAGTAGGACATGTTCACACACCTCTGATTCATCCTCGATGAATCAGACCTGACTCAACTCTAAGCAGTAGCAGGCATGACAAACAAGCATGAATGAGTAGGCACATCAGGGCTCAAACAACTCCTACTCATGCTAGTGGGTTTCATCTATTTACTGTGGCAATGACAGGTCATGCAAAGGATAAAGGGGTTCAGCTACCGCAGCAAGTAACAGATGAATCGGTGTTGTCCTAATGCAGTAAAAGAGAGCAGGAGCGAGAGAGTAGGATTGTATCGGAATGAACAAGGGGGTTTTGCTTGCCTGGCACTTCTGAAGATAACATTGAGTCTTCATCAGTGTCAACGATCACATCATCGGTATCACGTCTATCGAGAGGGGACAAATACCGGCAACACAGAAGGGAACACAATCAATGCAATGCACAATA
>NC_041387.1:518315196-518319110 GCF_002162155.2 Triticum dicoccoides
GTAGTTTGTTTTGATTTAGTTTTAGACACTAAACCATTTTATAAAATCCTGGAAATAGTTATGTGGCTAGGACTAAAATATACCAAACCACATAAAATGTTCCAGTAATTATTAGACATATATTATTTATATATCAAATATATATCCAATGCAAATAGCTATTTATTTAATTCAAAGGCCCAAAATAATTAACTCTGAGATACCAAAAATATTGTTTTGAGTTTTACCTCTTTGCAATATTTTCAGAGACTAAGAGGAACATTTTCTTGGACTTCTTTGAGGAGATTTTAATGTTGATCATTTTTAGAAGGTTTCTGAGGCTTTAAAAATTCCTCAATTCAAATTTCATTTGAATTAAAACATGATACTCACATGAGGTCTAGCCTAGTGCATAACAGGA
Organism: Triticum dicoccoides; assembly: GCF_002162155.2. Lineage (NCBI taxonomy): Eukaryota > Viridiplantae > Streptophyta > Magnoliopsida > Poales > Poaceae > Triticum > Triticum dicoccoides. Next base: position 518,315,597 of record NC_041387.1, read on the forward strand.
CCAGGGATGTGACAATCATTATCAGAACGATCTACTCTGGCACCCTGGACCAAGATGTATGTGATGAGGCCATCAAGGTTTGAAAAGGGGCCAATGACATTGGGTTCTGCATCACGTGAGCTGTCAGCACGGGGAGCAGCGGGACCAGGTGTCAGGACCCCGACTCGATGCCACATAGGTCTAGCATGTAACACATCATATCACTTTGCGGCCTCACGCACGGTATTCCGACGGGTGCCACCTTACCTGGCTCGGGACCGTTTGCGCCTTTTGGCTCACGTATATGATAGTGTCGCTAGCATCCATATGATAAGGAGCCCGGGCTGACATGGCTAGTCGTAAACCCAAAGTGGCACAGACTTACAGGGACAGGCATCCATGACCCAGCATCGAACGTGTCGGTCATCAGCGAGTGAATCCAGGCTGTAGCACTGGGCTAGCAGGACTCCGGTGAACCGGGCTGTAGCGGGCTAACAGGACTCCGGTATTCATCGCGTGACATTTCCCCGAAGGGACAGACACAGGAACGAAGAAGGACACATGCCGACCAGCCTAAGTGTTCCGGACCAGTAGCAAGCTACCATGGCTCGGTGGAAACACTAGGAGACATTTCCCGGTAAGAGAGGCTACCAAGGATAAACAACTAGGTTGTCAGAACCCACACATACCAAGCATTTCAATAACATACACACAATATGCTCGATATGTGCAAATACAACATGGCATCACAACATGACTCTACAACTCAAGTATTTTATTCAATAGGCTCCGAGGAGCGAGATATTACAAACATGGGTCTCATGACCCAACAATCAGAGCATACAAGTCAAAGCACAAGCGGAAGCTATCATGTCTGAGTACAGACATCTATAAATGAAAAAGGCTGAGAAGCCTGACTATCTACCAAATCCTGCCGAGGGCACAAGATCGTAGCTGAGGTAACAAGCTAAACGTCGAAGACCATACGGAACTACTAGCGAGACTGAGGTCTCTCTGCAAAAACATAAAATAGGCAAACGTGAGTACAAATGTACCCAGCAAGACTTACATCAGAACTAACTACATATGCATCATTTTCAACAAGTGGATGGTGGGGTTTAACTGCAGCAAGCCAGCTTTGACTCGGTGGCTATCCTGAACTACGGCTGCAAGCGACTCTTTTGAGGTGGCGCACACGAGTCCACATATTCACCAACCAATACACCACTATGGAACCGCTCCCGTCTCCCTACGAGAACGCCATCCATAGCACTCACGCTTATCTTGCGTATTTTAGAGTATCCAATTTCACTTGTCTATGAACTGATATAAGCAACCCAGAAGTCCTTTACCGCGGACACGGCTATTCGAATAGATGATGTTAACCCTGCAGGGGTGTACTTCTTCATACATGTTTCCACCACTTAGCGTCTGCACACGACATGTGCTCGGCAGACTTCAAGCGAAAGCCGACGTGGGTGTAGACCACGACCTACCTAAACAGTCAAGGCTCTAGTCCAGGTTTATCGCCTATTCGGGTTCCATCCATGAGGAGATCCGGCCGGACTTTCGCTCACAGCCCCAAACGATGTGAACAGGGTTCCCGAGACACCAAACGGGCGCCCGGTACACCGTGCCACGTGCCTACCGCATCACAGCCCACCCCTCCGGTCAGCGCTGCCCACGGCCTCCAGCATACTACAAACACCAGAAACTACTTGCAACTCCTGGACAGAGGACATGGGTGGATAAGAAGTCGAGCGGGGTCATATTTCAGGGCCCAATGTATGGTAGTAGCTGAATCATGGATCACAAACACAGAACTCAGTTCCTACGGACGGCTTCAATGAGACAACCCACCATGTACTCCTACATGTCCTCTCACCGCTACCTTTACCAAATCGTGTTCACCACTTAGCTCACACACAGTAGGACATGTTCACACACCTCTGATTCATCCCTGATGAATCAGACCTGACTCAACTCTAAGCAGTAGCAGGCATGACAAACAAGCAAGAATGAGTAGGCACAACAGGGCTCAAACAACTCCTACTCATGCTAGTGGGTTTCATCTATTTATTGTGGCAATGACAGGTCATGCAGAGGATAAAGGGGTTCAACTACCGCAGCAAGTAACAGATGAATCGGTGTTGTCCTAATGCATTAAAAGAGAGCAGGAGCGAGAGAGTAGGATTGTATCGGAATGAACAAGGGGGTTTTGCTTTCCTGGCACTTCTGAAGGTAATATAGTTCTTCATCGGTGTCATCGATCTCGTCGCCGGAGTCACGTCTATCGAGAGGGGACAAACACCGGCAAACAAGAAAGAACACAATCAATGCAATGCACAATATGATGCATGCTATGACATGGCAATATGAATGTGTTTTGGGCTAATGCACCTAGCTATGATTTAAATGAAGTTGGTTTGAATACAAGATTCAAATTCAAACTCCATATGTGATTATTCAAATGCCATTTAATTGATTTGTGCTAAACAGCAGCTATAAGTTGTTCTAACATGCATGAAAATGGTACAGATGGATTCCTTGAATTTTTCTGATAATTTTTCATATATAAATTATTTAATTTGGAGTTACGGTTGAATTTCTATGATTTTTAGAAGTTTATACCATTTTCTGAAATTTCCTGAATTAAAATAAATCCAGAAAATGATTTAACTGCGTCAGCCTCACGCCAGCATGACGTCAGCGAGTCAATGGCCAGGTCCAGGTCAAACCTGACGTGCGGGGTCCACACGTCAGTGACACAGGAACTAATCCCGCGTTGACTCGGGCTTTGACCCGCTACGGGGCCCGCTGTCAGTGTCTGTTAGTGTGCTAATTGGGGGGATTAGCCGCTAATGGCAACGCCACGTCAGCGTCGCCGGATTAGGCGCCGGCGACCACATCTCGCGGCGGAGGCTCGCCGGAGTTGCGCTATGGGCTGCGGTTGGACGCGCGAAGAGCACCAGGAGGTAGCCCATGACCGCGTGCATCTAGGGAGACCAAGGGGAGGTGCGGGGGTGGCCGGGGTTCGCCGGAGTGGAGCCCGAGGCGGCGGCCGGAGCTCGGGCGAGCTCGGGGTCGGTGTTAGGGAGCACGGCAGGAGGAGCTGGGGTGTGCTACGGACTCCTGAGATCGCGGTGAGCACGACGGTGGCTCGGAAACGAGCTGCGGTGGCTGTGGCCTCGGCCACGCCATGGCCGGCGGCGAGAAGCTCTCGGCCGCGGTGGAGAAAGAAGCTAGGGGATGAGCGTGAGCTTGAGAGAAGGGGGAAGAGGAAGAGGGGCTCACAGTGGATCGAACGGAGGGGTCGGCGAGCTCGGGGAAGCTTCTGCGACGGCGAATTTACGCCGGCGATCTCCGGGCACCGGAGATGAGGGAGACGGCATGGGCGGCGATGCAGGGCTCCCGCAGTCGAACGGGCTGGCGTAGACGATGCAGGAGACGACGGCGGTTCTTCTGGGCTTATCGACAGGGCGAGGGGTGGCCGGTGGCCACGGTGGTTGCGAGCGACGTCGGCGGCGGCTCTTGG
>NC_041387.1:518319660-518359044 GCF_002162155.2 Triticum dicoccoides
GGGGAGGGAGGTCCAGAGAGCGAGGGAGAAGTGAGAGGGGGGTCGGGGAGGCGCGTGGCGTCACCGGGGCGTCGAGGAGGAGCCAGGCAGGCTGGGAGGGAGGAGATGGCCGGGGCGCGTGGCCGCGCGCGCCACCGAGCAGCTTCGGGACGAGGGGGAGGAAGACGACAGGGGGAGAAGCGCCGGTGGGCTGGGCCGCTGGAGGAGCTGGGCCAGGTGGGCTGAGAGGTGAGCGCCAGGTAAGTTTTCTCTCCTCTCTGCTTTTATTTCTATTTAATTCTGTTTTCTATTTTCTGTAGTTTGTTTTGATTTAGTTTTAGACACTAAATCATTTTAATAAATCCTGTAGGTTTTTATGTGGCTTGCTAAAATATATACAAAGCCACTCACAAACTTCCACAATTATTGGAGTCATATTTAATATATATATATATTAAATATAAATCCAAAGCAAATAGTTATTGGATTAATTCAAATGGCCAAAATAAATATTTCTGTGACTCCAAGAATATTGGTTTGAATTTTACCTCTTACCAACATTTCTATGGAACAACAGGAACATTTTCTTGGACTCATTTGAGAAGATTTAAATGTTAATCATTTTTAGAAGGTTTCTGAGGCTTTGAAAATTCCTCAATTCAAATTTCATTTAAATTTAAACATGATGCACACATGAGGGTCTAGCCTAGTGCATAAGAGGACCAGGGATGTGACACCAGGGTTGAAATCTAATCCCGATGACTTCTTGTTTTCCTTGGCTGATGCCTTTGCGTGCTGGAAGTTCCGCTTGAAGAGATTATCGTCACGACACCAGAGCAGTGATGATGGGTCGGCATTTTTAGGCTCAGGTCCACGGACCATACAAGGATAGAAATCCTGTGCAACAGCTTCAGCTCTGTTCTTGGGTGGAAGGCCTCGATAGAGAATATCACCCCAAGGACTTTTGATAGCATTCTTCTCAACATATTCCTGGGTCATGAACTTGTACTTGAACCATTGTTCAGCCCAATATCGTCGAATCCATTGGATTCGGGTCTTGCGCTGATTATAATCCTCTTCAGGATCTGTCTTGTAAATTTCTGCGAGATCATCAGGAAAATCTTTTGATGTTCCCCCTCGACGTTGTCTGCCACCCTTCCTTACTGATTTCTCTGCAGCCATGAACTTCAAACTGAATGGCTTCAATATGTTCAAAGGCTTCAAGGGCTTTCGCTTGCTGGTCAAACAGGAACTAGCTCCAGGAGAATTAATGTGTTGCTGTAGGAATTCTGCAAACGAATGCAGACTATGAGAACGAAGGGATTCTCCCATGGACATGTACCTGTGACAGCATTAGAGATGCGAGGGAAGGGGAAGAGGTCATATGCATTCTCAGAAGATTTGAAGACATTCACTTATATGTTGAGAGTTGGTTCCAGATTTGTACGAATCCGTGAATAACTAGATATGAAGCTTAAGTGAATATACTAGGCAGTATTAGATGCAGACAGAATAGATCTAACATCGTATAGGCAGAAACCAATTCTGGTAAATAGGATGAATCATTGAGGATCAAAAAGATGGTAAATAGAGTTATATTTACCACACGAAGAACTGCTAGATGGGATGAATAGGAGACGAGCAGTTCAATCCACCGTGCCCTAACTTGGCGACGGAGGACACCTATGGCGGCGGCGGAGAGGACGATGTCCGCGGCCGGCGTGAGGACGGCGTCAGAGAAGTCGCGGCAGCTAAGCACTTCGTCGCCGGCGTCGTCACGAGCTAGCGGTGGCACTTGGGTTTTGACGAGGTGGAGAGGTGGAAGAAGGTTTTCTTGACCGCAGGGGACACGTATTTATAAGAAGGTGTGCGACATAGCACAATTACGCAGGTGCCCCTGCCTATTCACATCTGAGGGACACGTGGCAAGCATGCAACATACTCAGAGTTGTCCCACGTTCCCACGCCCGCCAAGTTTGTCGGATGGTTGTTCCAGCTTCTCCGGATTTCAACAATAATGATGAATCATTTAAAAAGACTTGATGTTTGTCTCTGTGTCTTCTGCTGACAAGGATGCAGAGAAGACATTCGACAGTTTGAATAGAATGCATATGATTTGGATAGATAGATTTGGAGATAGTAAGCATAGAGAGATTAGGGTCCGATCACATTCACTTAGTTCAAAAGATTCAACAAGGAAGACATAGCTATAAGTGAATGCTGTAGAGGACAGAATACTAGTATATATATATATGAGAAAGCAATCAAATCGACACAGTGAAGTAAATCATGAAGATAAGTTGAAAGTTGAAGACAAATCAAATCCGAAGATATTGCAACAATAACGCCATGAGTGAAACAGTTCAAACCAAGAAATTTGGTGGTGGCGTTACCCACCATATAGGAAGTATTAGACCCAGACACAGTGCACAATTATCATGGCGCTCCGAAGTCAAATTCCACGTTAATGTATTCACAATCAGAATGTAAGTCTTCATTGATTGACGATATAATTTACTTCGTCTGTTGCACATCTAAGTCTTCAACATGCATAAGTGTTAGGATGTGTGCCTGATCATAGGACATTTGAGGATTCCAAGATATTTAGATCACACCGTAACTTGCAAAACCTTTTCTCATCCAAGGGCTTTGTGAAGATATCTGCCAGTTGCTCTTCAGTGTTGACGTGGATGATGTTAATATCTTTCTTCATGACATGATCTCTGAGAAAGTGATGACGAATTTCAATGTGCTTTGTCTTCGAGTGCTGGACTGGATTGTTGGCAATCTTGATAGCGCTTTCGTTATCGCAGAATAGAGGTACTTGTTTTAGATTGATGCCATACTCCTTGAGAGTTTGCTTCATCCACAGAAGCTGAGTGCAGCAAGTCCAGCAGCAATGTATTCAGATTCAGCAGTTGAGAGTGATACACAGTTTTGCTTCTTTGAAGACCAACAGACAAGTGATCGTCCCAAAAAGTTACATGTGCCTGATGTAGAGTTGCGATCAACCTTGTCTCCAGCATAATCAGCATCCGAGAATCCAACCAGATCAAAATCTTGAGCCCTTTGGATACCATAATCCGAGTGTTGGGGTGTAAGCCAAATATCTAAGAATTCGCTTCACAGCTAAGTGATGCGATTCCTTTGGTGCTGCTTGGAATCGAGCACACATGCAAACACTAAGCATAATATCGGGCCTAGATGCACATAGGTAAAGTAAGGAACCAATCATGGAGCGGTATACCTTATGATCGAACTCTTTACCATTGTCATCGGGACCAAGATGGTATTTGGCTGGCATTGGCATTGTGTAACCTTCGCAATCTTGCATTCCAAACTTCTTCAGACAGTCTTTGAGATATTTTTCTTGAGATATGAAGATGCCATTCCTTTGCTAACGAATTTGAAGACCAAGGAAGAACTTCAGCTCACCCATCATGGACATATGATATTGCTCTTGCATCATTTATCCAAACTCATCACTATACTTCTGGTTGGTGCAGCCGAAGATAATGCCATCCACATATATTTGGCACACAAACAGTTCACCATCATATGTCTTCGTGAAGAGTGTGGGATCGAGGGATCCAGGTTTGAAGCCTTTGCTCTTCAGGAAGTCTTTGATCGTATCATACCAAGCGCGAGGAGCTTGTTTGAGGCCATACAGTGCTTTGTTTAACTTGTACACCATATCAGGATGTTTTGGATCTTCAAAGCCAGGTGGTTGAGCAACGTACACTTCTTCTTCAATTTTGCCGTTGAGGAATGCACTCTTCACATCCATTTGATATAGTAAGATGTTATGGTGGTTTGCATAGGCTAGCAGTATGCGAATAGCTTCAAGCCTAGCCACAGGAGCAAATGTTTCATCAAAGTCAATTCCTTCATCTTGAGTGTATCCTTGAGCCACAAGACGTGCTTTGTTTCTGACGACTTGACCATGCTCATCTTGCTTGTTTCGATATATCCATTTTGTGCCAATAATGTTATGCTTGCGAGGGTCAGGGCACTTGACAAGTTCCCAAACATTATTCAGCTTGAACTGTTGAAGTTCTTCTTGCATGGCTTGAATCCATTCAGGTTCCATAAAGGCTTCAGCAACTTTCTTGGGTTCTGATATTGACACAAATGAAAAATGCCCATAGAAATTTGCTAACTGTGTTGCTCTTGAGCGAGTAAGTGGACCAGGCGCATTGATGCTATCAATTATCTTCTGAATTTGTACTTCATTAGAAACACAAGGATGAACTGGACGAAGACCTTGCTCTTGCTGATCATTGTCATCATTGGGATGATTGTCTTCGGTCTGAGCATTGTCTTCAGTCTGGTTTGGTGCAGAAATGATAAGTTCCTCTTCAGGTTGTGCTTTAGAGGGCATGATTTCACCTGTTCCCATCAGCTTGATTGATTCGCTGGACGGAGCTTCATCAAGTGTACTTGGCAGGAGCTCTCTTTGTGAACCATTGGTTTCATCAAATCGCACGTCCACAGTTTCAACGATTTTGTAGTGATAGAGGTTGAAGACTCTGTAAGAGTGTGAGTCCTTTCCATAACCGAGCATGAAGCCTTCGTGAGCTTTAGGTGCAAATTTTGACTTGTGATGGGGATCCTTGATCCAGCACCTAGCACCAAAGACTCTGAAGTAGCTAACATTTGGCTTCTTGCCAGTAAGGAGCTCATAGGATGTTTTGCTCAGAAGCTTGTGGATGTAAACACGGTTGATGATGTGACATGTTGTATCAATAGCTTCAGGCCAGAACTTTCTTGGTGTCTTGTACTCGTCGAGCATTGTTCGAGCCATCTCAATGAGGGTTCTGTTCTTGCGCTCTACAATACCATTTTGTTGAGGTGTGTATGGAGCAGAAAACTCATGAGTGATTCCCATTGTGTCTCGATAAAGATCAATCCCGGTGTTCTTGAATTCACTGCCGTTATCACTTTTGATATGCTTGATCTTGACGCCATAATTGTTCATGGCTTGATTGGCGAAGCGTTTGAAGACATCTTGTACTTTAGTCTTGTAGAGAATTATGTGCACCCATGTATATCTTGAGTAGTCATCAACAATGACGAAGCCATAGAGGCAAGCTGTTATTGTGAGGGTAGAGTAGTGAGTAGGGCCAAATAAGTCCATGTGTAACAGCTCGAAGGGTTGAGATGTCATCATGATTGTCTTCGAGGGGTGCTTTGCCCTAGTCATCTTTCCAGCTTCGCACGCACCACACAAATGATCCTTCCTGAACTTGACACCCTCGATGCCTATGACATGCTTCTTCTTGACGAGTGTGTGTAAGTTCCTCATGCCAGCATGCCCCAGCCTCCGATGCCAGAGCCAGCATTCTGAAGCTTTTGCAAGAAGACATACGGCAAGCTGTGGACCTGATGAGAAATCTACCATGTATAGATCATCTTTCCGATACCCTTCAAAGACTAGAGACTTGTCAGATTCCATTAGTACAAGGCAACGATATTTTCCAAATAGCACAATCATGTTCAAGTCACAAAGCATTGAGATAGACATTAAGTTGAACCCAAGGGATTCAACAAGCATCACTTTATCCATGTGTTGATCCTTTGAGATTGCAACTCTACCTAGACCCAATACCTTGCTTTTACCAGTGTTAGCAAATGTGATGTGACTCTTGTCGGATGGACGTAAGGTTGAGTCCATGAGAAGACTTCGATCACCAGTCATATGATTAGTGCATCCGATGTCCATAATCCATTCTGAAGCATGAGGTGTCATACCCTTGGCACCACGTGCCATGAAGCAGTTAGGAGGATAGGCTTCACAAGGTATGTTGTGAAGCATAAGCATTTGACGCACACAAGGATTATAACAACTTAGATCAAGGTTAGAACACATAGTATGACTGGTAAGCGATTCATATGTGAAATACATAGTAAGACATTTTATCATGCGTCCCTTAATGTCTTTTAGGTCCCCAGCAATAGTATCGGACGCCTTTGATTGCTGGCTGGAGACCACATTCTGCAAAAGAGAGTTAATTCTTCTTCACCACCCACATCTTTAGGGGTGGCTTAGAAGCGATGAGTCTAAGTGCAACATCTGAGAACTTTGGCTTTGAATCCCTAGCAAATAGCCTTGCAGGAGATGAATGATACTCTTATGAATAAGCAGAAAAATTCTTAGTTCTATGAACATAGCGGTTTGAGGACACACGCTCATATTCATAAGTCTGAGTATGATTTCCCTGCAAAACATTGGCCTTAGGGTGACTCAGGTGAGTCCTGTATGAAGCCTTTGGACCATATGACGCCTTAGGTCTGGGATTTGTCTTCTTCCCTGGTGGTGTCATGATGACATTCAATGGAAGATTCTCAAGACAGCTTTTCGGAACCCAGATCTTCTTCATAGGTGGTCCATTCCTGCAGTTAGTACCAATATACCTGGCAAGCACTTCACCATTCTGATTTTTGAACAGTTTATAGTTTGCATCGAAGGATTCATCAATGATAATAGGATTAGCATAGGTAAAGCCAAATAAGGTGGATGATTCCACTGATGGTTCCTTTGTAGCAACCCATATGGTTTCGGGATACTGCTCAGGCTTCCAGTAGGAACCATCAGCATTCATTTTCCTCTCGAACCCAACACCCTCTTTCCTAGGGTTTTGGTTCAGAATCTGCTTTTTGAGGACATCGCAAAGTGTTTGATGTCCTTTCAGACTTTTATACATCCCTGTTTCAAGTAATGTCTTCAACCTAGCATTTTCGTCAGCAATAGTAGTGGTATCCTCAATAGAGGGGTTAGCTACCACATCATTAGTTGAAGACAAAGCAACAGTAGCAGTAGTGGAACATTCAGCAACAAAGGTAGCGTTATCACGCTCAATGCATTTTAGACATTGTGGTTCAAATCCATCCTGAGAGGAACTGATCTATTGAGCGCGAAATGACTCATTCTCTTTTTGAAGATCTTCATGAGCCGCTTTCAATTTCTCAAGCTCTTGCTTCCTTTGAAGATAATCATAGGAGAGCTTTTCATAATTGGTTGAGAGCGTCTCACGAAGAATTTCAAGTTCTTGGTACTTAGCATGAAGATTTTTTATGTCTTCAACTAAGGACTGTGAACGTGTCATTTCCGCGTCCAACAGGTCATCGCTTTTGTCTAACAGTTTTTGAGTATGTTCCATAGCCCTTTGTTGTTCAGTAGCAATTTTAGCAAGTGTTTTGTAGCTGGGTTTGGATTCACAATCAGAGTCATCTTCACTTGATGTTTGAAAGTAAGCATCACGTGATTTTACCTTGGCACCACGTGCCATGAAGCAGTAGGTGGGAGCAGGATCGTCCATGTCATCAGCTTCAGCTTTGGTGTGGAAGTCATTGTCTTCGGTGTTGAAGATGGACTTGGCAACATAGGCTGTGTCTAGAGCCAGACTTGCAACGCAAGGGTCGGACTCTTCTTCAGACTCCACCTCCGCCTCCTCAGAAGCAGACTCCTCCTTTGAATCCATTTCCTTGCCAACAAAAGCACGAGCCTTGCCAGATGAGCTCTTCTTATGTGATGAAGACCTTGATGAGGACTTAGGAGAAGACTTTGAAGATTTCTTCTTCTTCTTCTTGTCATCAGAATCATATTCCTTGCTCTTCTTCTTCTTCTTCTCATTGTCCCATCGTGTACACTCAAAGATATAGTGTCCAAGTTTCTTGCACTTGTGACATGTTCTCTTCTTGTTGTGATGAGTGGAAGCTTCATCATTTCTTGACCTAGATCGTGAAGACTTTCTGAAGCCCTTCTTCTTGGTGAACTTCTGGAACTTCTTCACAAGAATGGCAAGTTCCTTTCCAATGTCTTCAGGATCATCAGAACCACAGTCAGATTCTTCTTCAGATGAGGAAACAACTTTTGCCTTCAAAGCGCGAGTTCGGCCATAATTGGGACCATAGATATCTCTTTTCTCAGAAAGCTGGAACTCATGTGTGTTGAGCCTCTCAAGTATATCAGACGGATCGAGTGTCTTGAAGTCAGGGCGTTCTTGTATCATGAGGGCAAGGGTGTCAAAGGAGCTGTCAAGTGATCTCAGTAGTGTCTTGATGATTTCATGCTTGGTAATCTCAGTGGCGCCAAGAGCCCGAAGCTCATTTGTGATGTCGGTGAGGCGATCAAACGTGAGCTGGACATTTTCATTGTCGTTTCTCTTGAAGCGGTTGAAGAGGTTGCGAAGAACACTGATCCTTTGGTCTCTCTGTGTAGAGACGCTTTCGTTGACCTTGGATAGCCAGTCCTAGACTAGCTTTGACGTTTCCAGAGCACTCACACGGCCATACTGTCCTTTGGTCAGATGACCACAGATGATGTTCTTTGTAGTGGAGTCCAATTGAATGAACTTCTTGACATCAGTAGGGGTGACACCTTCACCAGTTTTGGAAACTCCGTTCTTGACGACATACCAGAGGTCGACATCAATGGCTTCAAGATGCATGCACATCTTATTCTTCCAGTAGGGATATTCAGTTCCATCGAACACGGGACAAGCAGCGGAGACTTTGATTATCCCTGCAGTCGACATAGCTAAACTCCAGGTGGTTAAACCGAATCACACAGAACAAGGGAGTATCTTGCTCTGATACCAATTGAAAGTGCTAGTTATCGACTAGAGGGGGGGTGAATAGGCGATTTTTATCAAAGTCTTCAAAACGTGGAAGTTTCGAAGACGAACAATAGAAATGACCTAATTGATATGCAGCGGAAGATAAACTAAAACAAGCAAGCCATAGTCAAGTATGCAATAATGTGAAAGTACAAAGACTAATAGCAGCTTGGTAGTAAGGATCAGAATGGAAGATAGTATTAAGCCAATCAACAATAACAGTCAAGCAATAAAGTAAAACAGGTATGACAAACAGGCAATGACTTCACGAAGACAAACTTAAGGTAAAGGGAGTTAGAGGACAGAACCAGTCACTTGTTGAAGACACATGATTTGTTGGACCACTTCATGTTGCTGTGACAACTGTACATCTGGTTAGGGAGGCTGAGATTCAACTCAAAAGACCGTGTCTTCACCTTATTCCCCTTGAGCTAAGGACACACAGTCCTCGCCCAATCACTCTGGTAAGTCTTCAAGGCAGACTTCCGAACCTTCACAGACTTTGTTCACGGGCGATCCACAATGACTCTTGGATGCTCAGAACGCGACGCCTAACCGGCTGGAGGATACACAGTCCTCAAGTGTAATAAGTCTTCAGGTCACTGAGACAGAAAGACTTTAGTGATGCCTAACACTCTTTGGCTCTGGGTGTTTGGGCTTTGTCCTCGCAAGGATTTCTCTCTCTCAAAGGCTTCAAGGTGGGTTGCTCTCAAACGACAAAAGCCGTAAACTAACTCTGAGCAGCCACCAATTTATGGTGTAGGGGATGTGCTATTTATAGCCACAAGGCAACCCGACCTGATATGTCCGAAATGACCTTGGGTCACTAAGGAACTGACACGGTTTCCAATAGTCAGATTTCAAATACACATGGCAACTTTACTTGGGCTACAAGCAAAGCTGAGTCATCCAGCTCTGGATAAGATTTGCTCACATTGTCTTCGCTCGAAGACATAGGATTTGGGTTGAGCATTACTTCAGTCATTCTGACTTTGTTCACTTGGACCCCACTTAACAGTACGGTGGTTCCTATGACTCAACAAAGAAGAAAAGGAAACAACGAAACAACACAGTCTTCGCGCTCCATAGTCTTCACTCATTGTCTTCTCATGTCATAGTCTTCAATGTGAATATCTTCACATACCACCATTGTCGTCAATGTCTTCATACATTTTTAGGGGTCATCTCCGGTAGGTAAACCGAATCAATGAGGGACACTACCTGCATTATCCTGCAATTCTCACAAACTCATTAGTCCCTCAACCAACTTTGCCGTCAATACTCCAAAACCAACTAGGGGTGGCACTAGATGCACTTACAGATCTTCTATTAGGAGTATGTTATATTGTGCAATGTGGTGCTCAGTTAATGTTTGGTTCATTTGTTGTGGTGTTTAGTTAACTGCTTGGTTCAATTCTGCAATGCGATGTCCAATTGTCGTGGTTGGAATTTTGTATTGTTGTGCATGTGAGGAATAAATCGAATTTGGCTACACTTAATACATGAGAAACATATACAAGTGCTATATTTCCTAGTTCTTAATCTTGCTTGGTTTGCATAAATTTCTTTTCCATGTGGCTTGAATTAATCTGATGAATCTGCAATGTGCTTATTTTTCATCAACATATTTTACTGATAGCATGCGAACCCTTACTTAACCTGATGACTAACTACCTTATATGTGTTGCAGGGAAACAATATAATGGGAAGCACTAAGGTTTACAATCGAGGTTAGCACATGCATGGTCCGTTGTCTAATAGCACATTATTGTGCAATTGCAGGAACCATTCTAATACTTACGTTTTTAACAATTTGTTCTTGCACATGTCGGTCCTGCTGTCAGAGGTTTTGACCCACAGTTCGACCCTTTTGCATATGGGGAAATGAGTTGTCCATGAATATCAATCAAGTCAAGAAACTAAGAAAGATTGTTAGGTCAAGAAACTCAGAAAGATTTTTAGGATAAAGAAATTAGCGACAAAAAACAACAAGATCTTTGTGTGCACAATGAAGAAGAGATCAGTTCACTACAAGATGGTACTAACTATTATACCTTGCCTTTTTTTTATTCCTTTGCCCCATTTCCAATATAGAGAAGATATTTATGCACATCCTTGTTTTCAGGCCTTTCCAAAGCAGTTCACTAATGATTACCACTCAAACCACCTCTATGTTTAGGAGGCGAGGAAGGTTTTCATACAACACTCACAGTTCAATATTGAAGTGCTCCTGAAGAGGACGAAGGATGGACGGTCAATAATCCCCAGGCACTGGCCTAAAGTTACAAAGACCTTCAACATCAATGAAGGCTCAGTATTCGCCTTCCGCTTCAGTAGTTTTCCCGATGAGATGCATCTGTCTATGTATTGTCTAGGATGATAATTTTGAAAGGTCATGTGAAACTTGGTGCTGGTGCAGTTGTGTAATGGGGTAGCTGAGTACTGAAACTATCATGTTGTACTCTGATGTATTTCAATTATGAAATCCTGCTTCCTTAATATGGGAATGAAATATATTATGTGTTTAATATGAATGACAATTAGATTAATAAATGGATTATTAATAATAGGGCAATTAGCCTGCTAATTGGTTTTTGCTATTGCAAACGATTATTCAGAAAATACTGTGGGCGATGACCTAAGGCAACACACACAGTTTCTAGGAAGAAACCGTGTTGGATCGATGAACAATCACACACGGCATTCTCTTCAAAATTGTTTGCATTCGGCCACCTTGCACAAATGTTTACCACATAAAAACTGTGTGTGATGGCTAGCCTTTGCCACACAGTTTCTTCTACGCACTGTGTGTGATGCATTCAATAAGGCAAACGATAATTTTTTTAATTTTATGTGCGATGGGAACGCCAGCACAAACCATTTAACGGGGAAAATTGTGTGTGATGTACCTACGAATGGAAACGTTTTCCTTGCAGCGACTGTGTGGGATGTATATATGAACGAAAACGTTTCATGAGGACTAACTGTGTGGGATGTACTTACGACCGGAAATGATTTCGCATGTATAATTGTATTTTTTTAGCACTACTATACGTATAATCGTATTTGGTCGCACACGACCTCATTTTGCCGAGTGTGTGTGCCAAGAGGGCATATCCCCGACGGTTTCTGGGTCATGTGGGAAGTTCCCCCTAATCGCCCACACTCACTAGGCGACGGTTCCAAATGCCATCGTGGAAAGGGGTTTTAAACCGTTTCTATAGCACCGACGCATACCGGTGATATGATAAATATGATAGGTAGCATTCCACATCAAAAATTCTGTTTTCAATTGCTACTTTAACATGAGAAGTTTTATGAGCAAGAATTGTTGTTACGATTATCATTGATCAAACTTGTGCACTTTGCTAGCACTCACACTTACAAATTATTTATTTTATCATTGATAAAATTTATGAAGTATCCATGCCATGTTTACAATAGTTTTATATGCTTTTGGTATGATTTGCATGGAACTAACCCGGACTGACGCTATTTTCAGTAGAACTACCGTGATGTTGTTTTTTGTGCAGAAATGAAGGTTCTCCAAATGAGCTGCAAGTTTTTGACAATATTTTTTGGAACAAAAGAGACCCCCGAAGCTTCGTCGAAGGACCAAAAGGTGAAGGAGTAGGGTACAAGACACTGGGGCGTGCCTGAGGGGCCGGGCTTGCCCTAGTGGGTTGTGCTCACCTCGAGGCCCATCTTCGCGTGAAACTGACGCCAAAGATCCTATAAATAGAGAAACCATCAAAAATAACCCTAGATCATAGGTTCCGCCACCGCAACCCTCTATAGCCACAAAAAACCAATCTAGACCCCGTTCTGGCACTCCGCCAGAGGGGGAAATCATCACCGGTGGCCATCTTCATCATCTCGGCGGCCAACATGATGAGGAGGGAGTAGTCCACCCTCGGGGCTGAGAGTTTGTACTAGTAGCTATGTGTTTAATCTCTCTGTCTAGTGTTCTTGAGATGTCACGATCTTGATGTATCACGGACTTTGATAATATAGTTGGATCATATGGTGTTTCCCCCTCTTTATCTTGTGATGAATTGACTTTTCCCTTTGAGATTTCGTTTTATCGGATTGAATACTTTTACAGATTTGAGAGAACTTGATATATGTCTTACAAATGAATACCTGTGGTGACAATGGGGTATTATATTAATTCACTTGAGATATGTTTTGGCACTCAACTCGCGGATTCCTGAGGTGACATTGGGGTAATCTATGCATAGGGTTTGATGCATGTTCTCGTCTTTTGTTTCTCCGTTAGAATCTTGGGGCACTCTTTGAGGTCCTTTGTGTTGTATTGAGTATTATGAATCTGAATTTGCATTGGTGTTATTTTAGTACAAACTCTGGATAGATCGATCAGAAAGAATAACTTGGTGTTATTTTAGTATGAACTCTTGGATAGATCGACGGAAAGAATAGCTACAGACCATTTCTTCTTATGTTCTCCGCTAGATAGGAACTTTGGAGTGATTTTTCATCGCATGCTGAGGGATGGTTATGTGATCCAATTAGATTAGCATTGTTGAGAGATTGCACTAGCGAAAGTACGGACCCTAGGCCTCATTTTCAGGCATTGCAATCCCGTTTGTGCTCCGTTTTATTAATTGCTACCTTGCTATTTTTATTGTTCTTACTACAAAAACCAATATCTACTATCCATATTACACTTGTATCACCATATCTTCGCCGAACTAGTGCACCTGTACGAATTACCATTGTATTTGGTGTGTTGGGGACAGAAGAGACTTTTCATTATCTGGTTGCAGGGTTGTTTGAGAGAGACCATCTTCATCCTATACCTCCCACGGATTGATAAACCTTAGGTCATCCACTTGAGGAAAAATTGTTACTGTCCTACAAAACTCTGCGCTTGGAGGCGCAACATGTGTGTACAAGAATAAAGTTGTGTAGTAGACATCAATGTCACGTTCCCTCTCGGAACCACGAGTCTTCTTGAGAGAAGCTCTGACTCGCAAGAAGCTTATACCAAAACTTGTCCCAATTCAGCCAATTTTTTTACCACAACATGTTGGTGCCATGAAATTACACCATGCCAAGTTTCATGATTTTCAGGGAAGTTTTGAATCTATGGGAATTTAAAAAACCAAAGTTTCTCAATGTTACCGATCGAGACACGACGCCCAGATGTTTGGATTTCATTCCCATTTCTTGCATGGGACCTAGAAATTCACCCCAAGGACACACATGTAATTTTTCAACCAACCTTGGTGCACTGGAGCATGTGCTTGTAGTTCAAAGTTGAATTATTCACATGAAATGCCTAGAAACTCAATTAATGCATAAAAAGGGCCAAACGAACCCGGAATAATTCCAAATTTTAACACGACACTCATATAGTTCTATGTTTGCTCTATAAGAAAGTCAAGACGGGGGCAGCGTATGTCATTTCACACACAGAGGTGACACGTTCCCTCTCGAAACCACACGCCTTCTTGAGAGAAGCTCCAATTTGCAAGAAGCTTATACCAAGAATTGTCCCAATTAGGCCAAATTTTTGCCATAGTAAGTTGGTGCCATGAAATGACACCATGCCAATTTTCATGATTTTTAGGCGAGTTTGGGATTTACAGGAATTTAAAAACCAACTTTCTCAATGTTTTCTGCCGAGCCACAACGCCCAAATATTTGAATTTCATTCCCATTCTTGCATGGGACCTATAAATTCATCCAAAGACACACATGTGACGTTTCAACAAACTTTGGTGCATTGGAGCATGTGCTTGTAGTTCCTATTTGAATTATGCACATTAAATGCTTAGAAACTCAATTAATGCAGAAAAATGATAAACAAACCCAGAATAATTCCAAACTTTAACACGACACTCATATAGTTGCATGTTCATTGTAGATAAATGTTCTAGCAATTAAAACACCATCCTTTCCCTCAGTAACACCATTTTTTCTTTCAAAACAGAATGAAAAAATCAGGTATACCACAAACAGTTTACTACCAAGAATCGTGTGGGATACAATATAAAATATCTTGGCGCATCGTCTTGTGTGGCTTACGCAGGAAGCTTCATCGTCTACTGTCCACCGCCCGCGCTTGAACCACACTTGCGCCCCAGTTTCTCGCGGCACTAAGCGATATTTTTCTGCCACCACGAAAATATCTACCCCCCCCCCACACACACACCAAAAGCCACATTTCCACTATTCCTTCTTGCTTTCCAAGTTCAAACCTTCACTGCTGCTTACTCACAGCGCCGCCTCCTCGCCGGCAACCCTTCTTCTTGCAGCGCTGCCTCCTCACCCGCGACCCTTCTTCTTGCAGCACCACCTCCTCACCCGTGACCCTTCTTCTTGCAGGACCGCCTCATCGCCGGCGACCCTTCTTCTTGCTGCGCGGCCTCATCGATATGGTTAGGTAATCCACACCCCACCCACACCATCCTCCTCCTTCCCCGTCCCACATGACCCGACCGACGGCACGACACCTTCCACCGAAATCACTTGCCCCATCCTCCAATTAGGCACCGCCCATGGCCATTTTGCATGCAGTATATATAACGTGGAGCTCAGTAGCATCTCGCAGTGGAGAAGCAAATCATGACCGCACGTGTGGACGAGGTCGCTATGGATACCATGCGTATCGACCGCCAGATCTTGGAGGAGCACATCATTTTTTAGGCCACCGTCGACACCGCCACGCGGTTATCTACTTTAAAATACAGTTCGTGTTGTTTTCTCGAGGCCACCACTAGTGCCTTCTAGTGATTTGTCCTCTGTAATGTTACTATGAAAACTGACATTTTGAAATGTAATGTTCAGTTTACAGTTTGGTCCAACAATTGCTACATTTCGTAGTATTGTTCTCAAGCATTTTTCATTAACTGTCTTATCTTCTGGTGTATGTTCTATTCTACAATGTCGTGCCCTATTAACTGTTTTGGTTCATTTGGTCTGCTGTCCAGTTAACTGTTTGGTTCAATTCTGCAATTTGATTATCATTTGTTGTGGGTAAAATATTGTATTGTTATGCATGTGAGAAATAAATCGAATTTGGTTGTACTCAATACATATTCTACTGATAGTATGGCAACTCTCAGTTAACATGATCAAGATCTTCCTTATATGTGTTGTAGGGAAACAATGGGAGACACTGCGGTTTACCATCGAGGTTTCCTCATGCATGGTCCTTTCGCTAATAGCACATTATTGTGCAGTTGCAGGAATCATTCTAATTTTTAGGTTTCTTACAGTTTAGTCTTGCACATGTAGGTCCTGCTGTTAGAGGCTTAGACCCACTGTTCGACCCATTTTGCATATGGGGAAATGAGATGTCCATGAATATCAGTCAACTCAAGAAACTCAGAAAGATTGTTAGGATAAAGAAACTTGCGACGAATAATAGCAAGATCTTTGTTTGGACAATGAAGAAGACATCAGTAAAATAGAGGATGGTACTAACTCTTTTACCTTGTTTTTACCCCTTATGTCATTTCAAAATTTATAACAATGATTTATGCATATCTTTGTTTTCATACTTTTCAAAGCAGTTCACCAATGATTACCTCTCAAACCACCTACATGGCCAAGAGGCGAGCAAACACCCACGGTACAATATTGAAGTCTTCCTGAAGCGGATGAAGGTTGGGCGAGCAATTATCCATAGCCACTGGCCTAAAGTTGCAAGGACATTGAACATCACTGAAGGCTCAATATTTGCCTTCCGCTTCTGCAGTTTCCCAGGTGAGATCCATCTGTCTATTTACTATGTATGATGTTACTTTTCCAAAGGTTTTCGATGTTGCATGTGAAATTTGGTGTTGTTGTGTAATGGCTTAGCTAGCTATATCCCTCTTTGGTGTAGCTGAGTGCTGAAGCTATCTAATGTAATTCGATTATGAAATCCTGGTTGCTGTTATATGGATATGAAATATCTGGTGTTTTATAAGAAATGTCAATTTAATTACTACATGGATTATCAATAATAGGCAAATTACCCTGCTTATTGGGGTTTTCTATTGTAGAAGGTTACTCAAAAAACACCATGGGATGAAATCAAACAACCCACATAGTTTCTAGAAAGTAGGCATGTTGGATCCACTAACAATCACACACTGCTTCCGGCAGACAACTGTTTGCGTTAGGGGACCTTGCACAAACGTTTCCACACAAAAAATTGTGTGTGATATACATACGAACAGAAACGTTTTTCTGGGATTGACTGTGTGGGATGTACATATGAATGGAAATGATCCGGTTTTGATGCCTGGCCCGATCACACACGAGCTCATTTTGCCAACGCCTGTGTGGCCGGAGGGCCTATCCCCGAGGGTTTCTCGGTCATGTGGGAAGGACCCCCTTATCACACACACTCACTTGGCAATGGTTCAAAACATCGTCGCGGAAAGGGGTTAAAAACCGTTTGTATAGCACGTATCTATACCAGTGAGTCATCTGCTAATTCCTCTCATTTGTTGACCATGTTGAGAATGACAGACAATGGCGCCGTGGCGAGAGCACCAAGGCGGAGGACGACGTCGACACCTTGGACCAGAAACAACTAGAGCCGAGGAGATGTAGGTGGAGGGGACTACGAGGGTTGACTTGTTTGGCTGCAGGGTGGGCCGGTGGAGCTCGCGCCGCCTCAGAATAAAATGAGATGTGGGGAGTAGAGGGATGGCCTGGCCATAGGCTACGATGGCTCGCCGAGGCATGTGCGGCAGCACCGCCAGCGGCTGTAGGAAGAGGACGAAAGATTGAATAAAATAAGGAAGTTCAAATGGATAGGTGGTTGGTCCCGTTGTCCATGTACGAGACCTGCTAGGTCCATCTTAGAAGGGGAATATGTTGAGAGGAAGGACATTCAAAGAACACCAGCAATTGGATTTCAATCTAATGGTTGCCAGAAGGACTGACACAAGAGATATCAAACTTAACCTGTTCACACCATTCGTGATCAAAGATGACCATCCTAAGTGAAATTCTCTGATAATCACGGCAAAAAGAATTACTATGCAAGCTACAGAAAAACAGACTCTGACTTTAAAAATAAAAAACCGCACTGAAAAAAGATACACCTGCTAGATTTCAATAATCATGTTGTGGGCCACGGATGTCCTAATAAAAGAAACCTGTGTCGGGCAGCCACGGCCCAGTTGATACCTACTGGAGCTCAAAAAAAGGAAAAACGACAGCCCATTGAACCAGTTGCATACATAAGCAAATAGCCACCAAAAAAGCAAACATGTTAATGGGTTCTTAAATGAAATATTTCGGATAAAACAGATAATTACGACAAATAGGCTAATGCATGAAAGACTCAGATGATAAAGATGCTTAAAAAGGAAAAGTACACCATCTAGATCTTCCTGGCACGTTTGATCATGAAGCTTCGACTGTCCATGTAATCCTCGTTTACGGGAAGCAGACACGCCCGCATGTCCAAGATCCACCTATACATGGCATAGTATGCATATGCTGCGTCCTTGGCCATCTAGGTGATGTAGGCTAGATTCAGGAGTACCTCCGACATGTTCAGGTCCATCGTATCCATGTCTTCTTTCATGTTAGCATATCAGGGGTCGATGATGGCCGCGGTGAGGTCAACCACGGGGTCCTTCTGCTGCCCGTTGCCGATGATCTTGTATTCTAGATGTCGACGGGCTTTTTGCACCAGATAGCTGAATCATAAAGCATAGTGATGTTCTTCCTGCTCTCCACCATAGAGAAGGTGCCATCGCTGGTGCTGATGAAATGGGTGAATGCTCAAGAATCTCTGATGGCCCTACAGTAGTGGTAGACGAGAACCTTGTCCTACACGCATACCTGGGCAAGGGCGATCCACTAGTCCCTGCCAGGAGACGAATGGATGGGCACAAGGTCTAGTCCCACAACCTTGTGTTTCTCCTCCTGTAGGTACTGCTTGAACATGGCGAGGTAGAGCTTCACCGAGTCTGGTGTACATGACATTCAACTTGGTGCTTCCATGGGTCTGAACAGCAAACTCAAAGATGAACTCCTTGTTGAAGTCCATATCTTGTAGGCTCACCCCTCGGATCCCCATTGGAGTCTATTCTCATGTAGAGTTGATGTGGCAGTTCTCGTTTTATGGGGATTGGGGGCAGGGGAAAGATGAAGACGATGGGGAGATATGGAGAGCGGAGGGCTCCTTATTTACACTGGGAATTGCTACTTATGAACTTCATTGGGATTTCCCTGAAGAGGAGAGGGTGATGTAGTACAGTAGAGATAAGTATTTCCCTCGGTTAAGAACCAAGGTTATCAATCCAGTAGGAGAACCAAGCAACAACTCGTTAGCAGCACCTGCACACAAACAACAAATCCTTACAACCCAACACAAACAAGGGCTTGTCAATCCTTAACGGTTACGAGCAAGATCAAACTGTATAGTTTTTGATAGATAGATCAGACAAAAATACAAAATAAAATAAATAAAAGAAAAACACAACAAGGTATTTTTAGTTTTAATATATGATAAAAGATAGACACGGGGGCCATAGTTTCGACTAGAGGCTTCTCTCTTGAAAATAGCATACGATGGGTAAACAAATTACTGTTGGGCAATTGATAGAAAAGCAAATAATTATGACGATATCCAAGTCAATGATCATATATAGGCATCACATCATAGAAAAGTTGACCGAAATGAGTCTGCATCTAATACTATTATTCCACACATCGACCATTATCCAGCATGCATCTAGTGTATTAAGTTCATGAAAAATGGAGTAATGCCTTAAGCAAGATGACATGATGTAGACCAGATAAACTCATGTATGAATAAACCCCATCTTTTTACCCTTAATAGTAATGATACATATGTCCCTTCTGTCACTGGGATTCAGCACCGT
This sequence comes from Triticum dicoccoides, assembly GCF_002162155.2. Classification (NCBI taxonomy): domain Eukaryota; kingdom Viridiplantae; phylum Streptophyta; class Magnoliopsida; order Poales; family Poaceae; genus Triticum; species Triticum dicoccoides. The sequence goes on from NC_041387.1 coordinate 518,339,120, forward strand.
AAGATCGAACCCATTACAAAGAACCTCTCCCATTGCATGAAAAATCAATCTAGTTAGCCAAACCAAATAAATTGTTCGAACAGAAATATGAAGCTATAGTAATCATGCATAAAAGAGTTCAGAGAAAAATCATATAATATTCATGGATAGATCTTATCATAAACTCACAATTCATCGAATCCCAATAAACGCACAGCAAAAATTCATTACATCAAATAGATCTCCAAGAACATAAAGGAGAACATTGTATTGAAGATCAAAGAGAGAGAAGAAGCCATCTAGCTACTGACTATCGACCCGTAGGTCTGTGGTGAACTACTCACGCATCATCGGAAGGGTAGCAAGGTTGATGTAGGGCCCCTCCGTGATCGATTCCCCCTCTAGCAGAGTACTGGAGAAGGGATTCAGATGGGATCTCGTGGTTCTGGAATTTGCGGTGGTGGAAAAAGTATTTCGGGTGTCTCTCTGAGGTAAGAAGAATATTTGAGTATTTATAGAGGTGGAATTATGGTTTGATATGCCACGAGGACCCACAAGCCTGGGGGCGCCCCCCTGGGGTACACCCTTAGGGCTTGTCGCTCCCTCGTGGCTCTTCTGGCCTTCTCTCCAACCTTCTAGGGTGTCTTCTGGTCTAAAAAATTAATCCACAGTTTTTTCTCCATTTGGACTTCATTTGATATTGATTTTTTGAAAAGCCAAAAACAGCAACTAGCACTGGGCACTAAGTTAATAGGTTAGTCTCAAAAATTATGTATAATTGCATGTAATGACATATAAAACATCCAAAATTGATACTATAATAGCATGGAACAATCAAAAATTATAGATAAGTTGAATACGTCTCAAGCATCCCCAAGGTTAACTCTCGCTCGTCCTCGAGTAGGTAAATGATGAAAATAGAATTTTTGATGTGGAATGCTACCTATCACATTCATCATATAATCTTTTCTTCTGCGACATGGATATTTAGACTGGAGTGATTCAAAGCAATAGTCTATAATTTGACACGAGAACATTAATATTCAAGTATACGAACAAGCAACCATGTCTTTCAAAATATCAACACCAACGAAAGTTATCCCTAGCCCATTATGCTCAATGATTGATCCATTTATGAAACACACTCACCATTAGCTACATCCAATGCACAAGTATGACAATAGTGTTCTCTAGTTGGAGTTTTATAAGAGAAGATGGAGACTCAATTTTTTTGCATAAAAAGTAAATAGATAGGCCCTTCACAGAGGGAAGTAGAGATTTGCAGAAGAGCCAGAGCTCAAAGTTTAAATAGAGATAAAATTGTTTTTTGAGATAGGCATGCTTTTCCTGTCAACGAAAACGACTAAGAAATCCCAATATCTTCCACGCTAGACAAATTATAGGCGGTTCCCAAACAAAAAATAAAGTTTGTTTCCTTTCCACCATTATTTTACAACCCATGGTTAGCCGTATCTACGGGTGCCTTCCATACCAACACTTTCCAAGGAAATTTTATTATTATTATTATTATTATTATTATTATTATTATTATTATTTCATTTTTAGGACTGGGCATCCCTATTATGTGCCACACTCTTGTGCAATGATAAGTGAATAAACACTCATCGTGAGAATAACATACCTAGCATGGAAAATATTGACCACCCCTTGTCGCTTACTGAGCGGTACGGGCACACAAAATGGTAATTTATTTTCAAAATTTAGAGTTGGCACATGCAAATGTACTTAGAACGTCATGTACATACCGCATATTGGTAGGTATGGTGGACTCATTTAGCACAACTTTAGGTTTAAGGATTTCGATACACAAGCAGTATTTCCGCTTAGTACAAGTGGAAGCTAGCAAATAGATTGAGAAGCGACCAACCAAAAATGAAAACGGTCATAAACATGCATTGAACATAACTAACACTGAATAGTGCACCATAAGTAGGATCTAACTTCGTTGCGTAACTATTGACTTACGTGCAAGCATAGGGAATCACAAACCTTAACACCAATATTCTTACTAAAGCACAATTACTCACTAGCATAACTCACATATTATCATCTTCATATCACAAAACTATAGCAAGGAATCAAGCTTATCACATCTAATGATCTATATGAAAGCTTTTATTATATCCCTCTTGGATATTCATCATATTGGGACCAAACTCATATCTTGTGCAAATTACCATTGCTATTATCAACTCTCAAAAAGATATAAGCGAAGCATGAGAGTGCAAATATTTTTTCAAAATTTAATCTTATCAACTCTCAAATAATATAAGTGAAGCATGAGAGTGTATGTATTTCTTCAAAATATAACCATCGCCGTGCTCAAAAGGATATAAGTGAAGCACTAGAGCAACTGCCTAGCTCAAAAGATTTAAGTGAAGCGTATAGAGTATTCTAACAAATCATGATTAGTGTGTGGCTCTCTCAAATAACTGTGTTCAAAAAGGATGATTGTGACAAACTAAAAAGCAAATAAAGCTAAGACTCATATGATACACGAAGCTCTAAGAAAAACTCATGATATGTGACGAATAAAAATATAGCTCCAAGTAAGATTACCGATAGTTGGTAGAAGAAAGAGGGGATGCCTTCTGGGGCATCCCCAAGCTTAGTTGCTTGGGAGTCATTGAATATTACCATGGGGTGCCTCGAGAATCCCCAAGCTTAAGCTCTTGACAGTCCTTATTCCTTCATCCATCGTGATCTCACCCAAAATTTGAAAACTTCAATCACATAAAACTCAACAAAACCTCGTGAGATCCGTTAGTATAATAAAGAAAATCACTACTTTAAGTCCTGTTGTACACCCATTCATATTATTATTTTTTTGCATTTTAGATACTGTATTCTAACTTCTCCATGGCTTATACCCCTTGATACAGTCCTTAGTTTCATCAAAACAAGCAAAACAATGCATCAAAAATAGAATACTCTGTAGTAATTTTAACATTGACCATACTTATATAACTCCAAAAATTCTGAAAAATTAGGACAACATGGGAAATTTGCATATAAATCATGTGTATAAAAAATTAATAATTTTATCACGCTCCATAAAATTTTAACAATTCAGCTACTGGATGCAAAAGTTTCGGTTTTTGCACAAAATCATAGCAACTATCAACCAAATCATCCTAAAGGCTTTGCTTGGCACAAACACTAATTCAAACACTAAACCACAATCGTAACAGTAGCATAATTGTGTGCTTGTTGAAAAACAGCAAAGAAACAAAGTAAAATTAAAGGATAACTATTGGGTTGCCTCCAAGCTAGCGCTATTGTTTTACGCCCCTAACTAGGCGTAATGCATAATTTCAAGTGTTGTCATCTTTGGCTTTAGTTCCATAGGTGGCCCTCATGATTGATTCATACATTGGCTCAATTTTATTTCAAGGGAAGTGTTCCATACCCTTCTTTAATGGAAACTGAAATTTTATATTCCCTTCTTTCATGTCAATAACAACACCTATAGTTCGTAAGAAAGGTCTACCAAGTATTGTGGGGCAAGAAGGATTGCATTCAATATCAAGCACAATAAAATAAACGAGCCCACAGTTCCTATTTGCAATAATAAGAACATCATTAATTCTACCCAAAGGCTTTTTAATAGTGGAATCCACTAAGTGCAAATTAAGAGAACATTCATCTATATTGGTAAACCCTAGCACATCACATAGAGATTTCAGAATTGTGGAAACACTAGCACCCAAATCACATAAAGCATTTCACTCATAATTTTTAATCTTGACTTTAACAGTGGGTTCTCATTCATCATATAATTTTCTAGGAATTGAAACCTCTAACTCTAGCTTTTCTTCTAAAGCTTTCATCATTACTTCTACAACCATTTGATTCATGCCTCGTTCATAGTTCGGCTGAGTGGTGTGTGATAGATGTGTCGCTTTAGGATGTCCCTGCAGTAGTGTCTGTTACCCATGGATTGTAAAAGCATGCGCCAGATTGATTTCCTGGACTGGCATATGCGGCTTTCCGTCTGAATACAGTGGTGATACACTATATCCAAATGAGGGTGCCACACTGTAGGGTCGAAAGTAGGTGTAAAGGGGAGGGTGATTAGACTACTTGACCAATAAAAGCTAGCCTTTTCCCAATTTTCGTTCTTGGCATATTTTAGCTATTCTATCAAGTCTACTAGCACCCTACACATGCAAGTCTAATATACTAGCAGCAGAAACTAAAGACTTTGCACATGAAAGTAGAGGAAGGGTTTGGAGATAATCAAACACAAAGAAGACACAGTGATTTTTGGCGTGTTTCCGATAGGTGGTGTTATTGTAAGACCATGTTGATGGATAATTCAACCCACTGTGTGTAAGGGCTGTGCAAGACCATGGATGCTCCACCCAGGAAGGGTGCATGAAGAAGCAATCTTTTTTATGCCATCACGGCTTACGCCCACGAAGGAGTAGCCTCTCCCATGGTAGATTTTCACATAGTAGATGATCTCATTTCCCTTACTAACTCGTTGATTCAACCCCACAAGCTTGGAGGCTCCTAAGTGACACCTAACCAATTTAGGAGACAGCAGTCTCCAAAAGGTAATATATGTTATTGTTGATGATGAACTCCTTGCTCTTGTGCTTCAAAAGATAGTCTCCTCGACACTCAAATACTCTCTCACAAAGTTTGGCTATGTGGTAGGAGAGAGATTTCGGTGGAAATTAACTTGGGGAGGGTAGAGATCAAGGATCAAAGCATGGAGTGGAATCCTCATGACCTCAACATAATCATAGGTGGTTCTCTCTCAGAAAATGGATATGGGAAGTGGTAGCTTTGAAATGCTTGCTCTCTGAGAGTTGTTGGAATGGGTGGGGGTATATATATAAGCAGCACCAAAAATCCAACCATTACAAACTTTATGCACACTTTGGTGGGACTGGGTGAAAACACTCGATGAGACCGACCCATACAAAAGGTTTGAACTTTAGGCTTTTTAGTGAGACCACATGAAACCTCTCGGTGAGACCGAGATACGCTCAAATAGTCACTTTCCACACCTCCGTGTCACTGATTGAAACCATTCAGAAATTCCAAGATGAATGCAATTGTTAATAGAAGGTTGGAAAATGCTCTTCGATGGGGCTGAAGTGCCAACGTGGTGAGACCGAGATCCTAGGGTTTAGGTAGTGGATATGTCAAGTGTATCCCAGTGAGTTCGGCTGGATGTACATTGGTGGGACTAAGATTGACTTTAGGGTTTTGGACATAGTGGAATATGAGAGTGTGACTGAGGATTTTGGAGCAATATCTCTAAGCACTTAATCAGTTAGACCATGATCAAAACTTCATCCCCTTTTAATAGTATTGGCTTTCCTATGGATTCAATGTAGTCTTGGATCAGTAAACAAAACATGTGGAGTCTTGAAGCTTTCCCAACACATGTCCTTTGCATTTTTAGGGGTCCACATTCACATCACATTGCCATACCTAATTGAACAATCCAAAAATATGTCTTTGAATAGGCATTAGTTCAGTGTTGTATATGTTGTTATGAATTACCAAAACCACCCAAGGATTAGTTGCACTTTCACACGCTCGTAGTTGCCTTTGTGTGCTTTACCTTGGACGGTCCTGAGGACGTGTCTAGAGTCGGACGTTGGGCCATGACGAGGCCTATATGGTCCTTGGACTCTGATCGAGAACTCAAGCCACATGCAGCCATGTGGAAGAAGTAATTTGGCTTAACTAGGCAAAAATATAATACCTCAAATGAAAAAGGGGTAATAGGTCAACAAAACCTTGTTGGCCTTGTTGTGCTGCCAGTAGTCGAGGTCATCAATGACGGTTTTGAAGTCTCCGTGTCAGGACCCCGACTCAATGCCACATCGATCTAGCATGTAACACCTCATATCACTTTGCGGCCTCACGCACGGTATTCCCACGGGTGTCGCCTTACCTTTACCCGGGACCGTTTGCGCCTGTTGGCACACGTATATGACAGTGTCGCTAGCATCCATATGATAAGGAGCCCGGGCTGACATGGCTAGTCGTAAACCCAAAGTGGCACAAACTTACAGGGACAGGCATCCGTGACCCAGCATCGAACGTGTCGGTCATCAGCGAGTGAATCCAGGCTGTAGCACTGGGCTAGCAGGACTCCGGTGAACCGGGCTGTAGCGGGCTAACAGGACTCCGGTATTCATCGCGTGACATTTCCCCGAAGGGACAGACACAGGAACGAAGAAGGACACATGCCGGCCAGCCTAAGTGTTTCGGAGCAGTAGCAAGCTACCATGGCTCGGTGGAAACACTAGGAGACATTTCCCGGTAAGAGAGGCTACTAAAGATAAACAACTAGATAGTCAGATCCCACACATACCAAGCATTTCAATAACATACACACAATATGCTCGATATGTGCAATACAACATGGCATCACAAAATGACTCTACGACTCAAGTAGTTTATCCAATAGGCTCCGAGGAGCGAGATACTACAAACATGGGTCTCATGACCCAACATTCAGAGCATACAAATCAAAACACAAGCGGAAGCTATCATGTCTGAGTACAGACATCTATAAATGAAAAAGGCTGAGAAGCCTGACTATCTACCAGATCCTGCCGAGGGCACAAGATCGTAGCTGAGGTAACAAGCTAAACGTCGAAGTCCACGCGGAACTACTAACGAGACCGAAGTCTCTCTGCAAAAACATAAATTAAGCAACGTGAGTACAAATGTACCCAGCAAGACTTACATCAGAACTAACTACATATGCATCATTATCAACAAAGGGGATGGTGGGGTTTAACTGCAGCAAGCCAGCTTTGACTCGGTGGCTATCCTAAACTACGACTGCAAGTACTCTTTTGAGGTGGCGCACACGAGTCCACATATTCACCATATCAATACACCACTATGGATCCGCTCCCGTCTCCCTACGAGAACGCCATCCATAGCACTCACACTTATCTTGCGTATTTTAGAGTATCCACTTTCACTTGTCTATGAACTGATATAAGCAACCCAGAAGTCCTTTACCGCGGACACGACTATTCGAATAGATGATGTTAACCCTGCAGGGGTGTACTTCTTCATACATGTTTCCACCACTTAGCGTCTGCACACGACATGTGCTCAGCAGACTTCAAGCGAAAGCCGACGTGGGTGTAGACCACGACCTACCTAAACACTCAAGTCTCTAGTCCAGGTTTATCGCCTATTCGGGTTCCATCCATGAGGAGATCCGGCCGAAGTTTCGCTCACAGCCCCAAACGATGTGATCAGGGTTCCCGAGATACCAAACGGGCATCCGGTACACCGTGCCACGTACCTACCGCATCACAGCCCACCCCTACGGTCAGCGCTGTCCACGGCCTCCAGTAAGCTACAAACACCAGAAACTACTTGCAACTCCTGGACAGAGGACTAGGGTGAATAAGAAGTCGAGCGGGGTCATATTTCAGGGCCCAATGTATGGTAGTAGCTGAATCATGGATCACAAACACAGAACTCAGTTCCTGAGGACGGCTTCAATGAGACAACCCACCATGTACTCCTACATGGCCTCTCACCGACACCTTTTACCAAATCGTGTTCACACACTTAGCTCACACACAGTAGGACATGTTCACACACCTCTGATTCATCCCCGATGAATCAGACCTGACTCAACTCTAAGCAGTAGCAGGCATGACAAACAAGCATGAATGAGTAGGCACAACAGGGCTCAAACAACTCCTACTCATACTAGTGGGTTTCATCTATTTACTGTGGAATGACAGGTCATGCAAAGGATAAAGGGGTTCAGCTACCGCAGCAAGTAACAAATGAATCGTTGTTGTCCTAATGCAGTAAAAGAGAGCAGAAGCGAGAGAGTGGGATTGTATCGGAATGAACAAGGGGGTTTTGCTTGCCTGGCACTTCTGAAGATAATATAGTTCTTCATTGGTGTCAACGATCACATCATCGGTATCACGTCTATCGAGAGGGGACAAATACCGGCAACACAGAAGGGAACACAATCAATGCAATGCACAATATGATGCATGATCATGACATGGCAAAATGAATGTGTTTTGGGCTAATGCAACTAGCAACAGATTAAATGAAGTTGGTTTGAATACAAGATTCAAATTCAAACTCCATATGTGATTATTCAAATGCCATTTAATTGATTTGTGCTATACAGCAGCTATAAGTTGTTCTAACATGCATGAAAATGGTACAGATGGATTCCTTGAATTTTTCTGATAATTTTTCATATATAAATTATTTAATTTGGAGTTACGGTTGAATTTCTATGATTTTTAGAAGTTTATACAATTTTCTGGAATTTCCTGAATTATTTTAAAACCAGAAAATGATTTATTGCGTCAGCACTAGGTCATGCTGATGTCAGCAGGTCAACTAGGCGGGTCCAGGTCAAACCTGACAGTGGGTCCCGCGTGTCAGTGACTCAGTTGGTTAACCGGGTTGCTTAGGGTTAAACTAATACTAACGAAAATGTCAGCAGGGCTGGGCCCACATGTCAGTGGCTTAAATAATTAACTAAATTAATTAGTGTTAACTAATCTAACATCTAAACTAATTAACAGGGGCTGGCCCCACCTGTCATCGACCCAGGTGGGGTTCCGCCGTGGTCAAGTGGGTCAACCCCACCGGCGACATGACGCCGGCGAGGCCAGATGCGGCGGCGGGCTTCGGAAATCGCCCTCAGGGCATAATTTCGAGCGCGGTTAGTTGCATTCAAACGCACGCAGTGGAACGCGTCGAACGGTGGTGGTGGCCGGACCTATGGTGGCCGGAGCCGACGACGGCGAGCTCCAAGGCGGCGGCCGGAGTTCGGGTGTGCTTGGAATCGACGTTGTGGTGCACGGTGAGACGAACGGGTGGGCTAGATCGGCTCCTGGGAGCAGCGCGAGCGCGATGACATGCTCAGGGGCAAGCTGGGCTTGCTCAAGCCATGGTGACGACTTCGCCGGCGGCGAGCACAACTCGGCTATGTGCATCTGTGGCTAGGGCGCGAAATCGACGCGAGGAGAAGAGGGGAATCGACCGGAGGCTCACAGGGGTTGCGACGGTGGTCTCGGGGAGCTCGGGGAGGCGTCAGGGAGGGCACACGGTCGCCGGCGATCTCGGCGGCCGAAGCTTGAAGAAGAGGTCGGGGAAGCCGCTGCAGGGCGCGTCCGCTCGTGTGGCTTGGCGGGGACGGTGTAGAGGTCAGCGGCGGAGCTTCTGGAACTGGCGGAAGGGCGAGGGAGGGCTGGTGGTTGCGGCTATGGTGAACGGCGGCGACGGCGACTCTCGGGTGAGCTCGGGGAAGGGAGTCAGGGGAGGGAGAGAGTGAGAGGGGGTCGGGGAGGCGCGTGGCGTCACCGGGGCGTCGAGGAGGAAGCAGGAGGTGGCCAGGGGAAGCAGGAGGTGGCCAGGCCTCTCGGGCGCGCGCCACGCCTCGGTCCTTCTGGCGAGGAGGAAGACGACAGGGGGAGTGGAGATGGGCTGGGCCGTGCTGGGCCAGGTAAGTGGGCGCCAGGTAAGTTAGGTAGGTGGCCTGGTGGCCTTCTCTCCCTTTCTTTTATTTCCTCTTTTCTATTTCTATTTTCTGTAGTTTGTTTTGATTTAGTTTTAGACACTAAATCATTTTTTATAAATCCTGAGAATAATTGTGGACATTAACTGAATTATTACAGAGGCCCTCAACTATTTTCAGAATTGTTGGAGCATTTAAAAATATTAACAGTATTTAAATGCCCCAATTCAAATACAATATGGTTTAATCAAAAATCCAAAAATGTCTTGGAAAAATATCCATCATCTATGGATATGGTTTTCACCCTTTTCTAGTAATCATGAACATTTTTGCAAACCAATTTGGGTTCTTTGAAAATATTTTGAAGTTGAACCTATTTGCAATGCTTTGGTGCTAGGGCTTGGTCATCCCCATTTCAAATTTCATAAAATTTAAACATGTTGCATGGATGCTAAAGCAAAAACAAACAAGGGCTGATCTGGGGCTGTGACAGCTCACCCCCACTAAACAAAAATCTCATCCCGAGATTCAAGCGTAGGGTAAGGTGAAGGGGGAATGCAAACTAGCACAATCTTCAGGATCCAGGTTGCACTTCAATTGAACGTTGATTCATTCACCATCATTGTCTCGAAGTCTTGCCTTGAGAACTCCAACTATCATGACAACGAGGGGAAAGGAAAGACCCTAAAAGAATTGTTCTTCTCGAAGGTCGAACAACTCAGGATTAACTCTCGGAATGAGACATAGCAACATCTCTCGAGCTGAGAGACGAAGCACACATCCATAGGAATGGAGTGAAGCAGATGATAAAGGTTCACTAGGTAGACAACAATTTCAGACTTAAGAATGTGGTGACCGGTTGTCAACGTAGCGAGGAGTTGAATTGCCATGATACCATAACGATCCACCTTAGGGAAGGTGACTCGTAGAAATATCCAAGTGGCAAAAAGAATTACCTTTGATTTAAAGATCATTGAAACTCTTTAAACCAGCCTAAGGCAATTCTCGAGCAATCGTTTGGAGGGGGTCGGTAGAATGGCATACTCGGACTTGGATGATGTGGATTACCTTGTTGAAGACAACGTAATGGATGAATTTACTTATCACCGGAAATGGAAGAGACCCATGGTAGAATGGCACATTGGCGGTGCAAGCTGGGAACAAAATGCAAATGATGGGAATGATTCTGGTAACTGGGGAAGAACCCAACAATAGAGAGTGGATTCACTGTTTGAAAAGGTCATAGCATTGCCGAGGAAACTGAGAGGAATCCCAGTTAGAGCCGATGATAACACGTAGCGCTTGTGCGTGCTCTCAAGAACTTGAGCATTTCCATAATCATCAAGGTTTTACCAACATCCGTGTCAAGGATCCTGGCAACACAACTTGCTACCATGATGAATGATGATGGATGATGCAGATGCAAAGGAAGATAACACTTTCTCAGATTTTACCCTAGCAATGCCAAGGAAAGAAAATCTGGATGATCGACCGAGAGACATTTAGCACTCCGCTTCTAATATTCTCCTTGATGTGCTAGTGTATCCCATTCATAGATATGGTTTGATAACTAGAACATCAAGTAAAAGGTCGGACTTCGGGAGCAATAGAATCCATAAGGAACAGTTACGGAGGTAAATCCTACGAAATCCTTATGGGGAGGTGGCCAACTTATTCAATCAAGATACTACAATAATAGGTCTTTCGGCTGGGTGGTGCTGGCCACGACATCCACTTTACCAATTATCGAGGAACCAATATTATAGTTCTTGGGGAAATGTTCCAACCATCATATCTGCCTGAGATTCAGATCTGGTTGGTGTCAGGATATTCCAGACTCATCGAGTCTATGGAATGAAGGTTGCAAGTCTCCAGACCACAGAACACTTCGCACGTGTGCATGACTGACTTGCGATGATTCCAGAGGAAGCAACATTGACTTTCTCGAGTCCACGGCGGCAACTTGCATCAAATGCACATGAACTAGAGGAAGTCACTTCTTACATCCGAACATATGCTTCATGAGCTAGCATGAACAAATGCTTTCAAAAGTTTCCAACACTAGCTTAATGTTCAGCAAAATTATGGAGAAGACAAGGATGTTGTCAATGGGCACAACAACAATTCATCTGGGTTTCCTTTTAAAAGGAATTCCATAGTTAAGTGCACAAGTGATAGCATTGGTCAGACCCAAAAGATATAATGGTGTATGCTCGAGGGATCAACCACGAGTAAGACAACATTACGAATATCGCTGGTTCTGGTCTGATTGGATGATAGCCCATACTCCAATCAAAGGTTGGATAAAAATGATAGGTCCATTAACTGATCACGAGGTTCAGTCGATGAAAATATCAACTTTCTTCAACACATACAAGACATCCCTTATAATGAACTATATCGGACAAGCTTCTATCTTCCAACTCTCCAAGTTGATGCATAGCTTAACCAACTAGCTCAGGGGTATCCAACACGGATTCTTGGAGAAAGGGTGGTTTACAGGATAAACCAACTTGATCACGAGCTCAACATAACAGTCAGGTGACAACCTGGTGATACTTTCGAGAAGATATCCAGAAAATCACGAACCACCGATATGTTACTAAGATCGAGGACAATCCTGCTTTTCAGGGCAAGACGAGATGATCAATAGGGCAAGGATTTGAAATAATCCTAACTCATCGATCGAGGAGTGAACCAGGAGAATGGACTAGGTAGCACGATCAATCTTAGAATGATGATTCACTAACCAACATGCTAAGAATGAAATTATTGTCCTTTAACTACCAAACAACGGAGTTGCTAGCAGTATTGATTTCACACATCACGACTCACTTGTCGACATTCCGGTTGCATCAACACGAAGACCGAGGAATGACTAATGATGGTGAGAAGTATCACTGTGTCAAGAGTTCATAGGATGGTGTGCAATTCCCATGACATTCTTGATATAAAGATGGTAATACTCCAAGGTAGAATAGAGCAAAAGCTGGATTGGCATTTTGATCTGCGGAGTACAATTGTTTTGACCCAATCCTAGATATGGATGAGGTACTGGAGTTTGTTTCTCCTAGTCATTCCGGAATAGAATGGCTTGACGGATCACAAGAGTAATAGGTATCGATGAACGATTGCACGCATACTCTTGACTATCAATTGATAAACGAGGGTCAGAAGACAACTAAAGAGGGACAACTCAAAGGAACATACGATTTTCTGAGTTGTGGATGCATGGTTTAGCATGTCGAACGAAGTTCAACATATTCTTTCCGGATAACCCATGCAGAAAGGTAGAACTGGCAGAGCCACAATATATAATGGAGAACTCATCAAGAATAATCCTGTTGTGATATTTCAGTTCAACGAGGAACTTCTGCCATAAGTAGTTCATGGTATTTGGAAGAAGAAGATACCACGGACTTCAAGGACTATCGCAAAGGTTACTAATATCCTAAAGGCACTAGCAATTACTATCAACATGAAGTAGGTAGAGTGAATCTCGGGTTCAAGAACCCAGGAACAGAATACCTATTACTAAGTAGCATCACGGGATGCTTTCGAGAATGATGGCCAGAATCATCACACTGGGAACACAAATCATGGCTAAATTACTAGATGATCCCCTAAGACACCTAGGGTCATAATAATATCTCCAACATATATGTCAAGGTAACAGAGTACCTCAACTCACTGACTAGTGTGGTTAATCTGGCCCAAAGGAACATTGAAACGGGAGGAAGGAGTTTGCAAGTGCATCAGACTGTTTAGAGACCTGGGATGACTCGGACAGCATAACGGCTGTAAATGCTCAGAAAAGATTTGAGACATTCACAAAAATGGTGGCATAACCACTCAGAAGCACAATATCAAAGTTTCGAGATCAACAGTTAACATACAGAAGTAGTAGGAACTGAACTCAAGCTTAAATCCAACAATCTTATAAGTCTACGGATTAGTAACACGTGATCCTGATAGAAAGAAGAGATAGCCTAGTTCTTAATCCCCGTAGGAAAGATGAGATGACTCAGATCAGAAGGGCATAAAGTATAAGGAGTAAAAAGAGCCTTACGTTCCATCCCACAATCAATTCCCTTATATAACTAAAGAATTTCTAGACTCAACTTCGACCAATTTGGCTTGGTAATCCTACAGGCAGTCAAGCTCTGATACCAACGCTGTTAGGACCCCGACTCAATGCCACATCGATCTAGCATGTAACACCTCATATCACTTTGCGGCCTCACGCACGGTATTCCCACGGGTGTCGCCTTACCTTTACCCGGGACCGTTTGCGCCTGTTGGCACACGTATATGACAGTGTCGCTAGCATCCATATGATAAGGAGCCCGGGCTGACATGGCTAGTCGTAAACCCAAAGTGGCACAAACTTACAGGGACAGGCATCCGTGACCCAACATCGAACGTGTCGGTCATCAGCGAGTGAATCCAGGCTGTAGCACTGGGCTAGCAGGACTCCGGTGAATCGGGCTGTAGCGGGCTAACAGGACTCCGGTATTCATCGCCTGACATTTCCCCGAAGGGACAGACACAGGAACGAAGAAGGACACATGCCGGACAGCCTAAGTGTTTCGGAGCAGTAGCAAGCTACCATGGCTCGGTGGAAACACTAGGAGACATTTCCCGGTAAGAGAGGCTACTAAAGATAAACAACTAGATAGTCAGATCCCACACATACCAAGCATTTCAATAACATACACACAATATGCTCGATATGTGCAATACAACATGGCATCACAAAATGACTCTACGACTCAAGTAGTTTATCCAATAGGCTCCGAGGAGCGAGATACTACAAACATGGGTCTCATGACCCAACATTCAGAGCATACAAATCAAAACACAAGAAGAAGCTATCATGTCTGAGTACAGACATCTATAAATGAAAAAGGCTGAGAAGCCTGACTATCTACCAGATCCTGACAAGGGCACAAGATCGTAGCTGAGGTAACAAGCTAAACGTCGAAGTCCACGCGGAACTACTAACGAGACCGAAGTCTCTCTGCAAAAACATAAATTAAGCAACATGAGTACAAATGTACCCAGCAAGACTTACATCAGAACTAACTACATATGCATCATTATCAACAAAGGGGATGGTGGGGTTTAACTATAGCAAGCCAGCTTTGACTCGGTGGCTATCCTAAACTATTATCAACAAGTACTCTTTTGAGGTGGCGCACACGAGTCCACATATTCACCATATCAATACACCACTATGGATCCGCTCCCGTCTCCCTACGAGAACGCCATCCATAGCACTCACACTTATCTTGCGTATTTTAGAGTATCCACTTTCACTTGTCTATGAACTGATATAAGCAACCCAGAAGTCCTTTACCGCGGACACGGCTATTCGAATAGATGATGTTAACCCTACAGGGGTGTACTTCTTCATGCATGTTTCCACCACTTAGCGTCTGCACACGACATGTGCTCGGCAAACTTCAAGCGAAAGCCGACGTGGGTGTAGACCACGACCTACCTAAACACTCAAGTCTCTAGTCCAGGTTTATCGCCTATTCGGGTTCCATCCATGAGGAGATCCGGCCGGAGTTTCGCTCACAGCCCCAAACGATGTGAACAGGGTTCCCGAGATACCAAACGGGCATCCGGTACACCGTGCCACGTACCTACCGCATCACAGCCCACCCCTACGGTCAGCGCTGTCCACGGCCTCCAGTAAGCTACAAACACCAGAAACTACTTGCAACTCCTGGACAGAGGACTAGGGTGAATAAGAAGTCGAGCGGGGTCATATTTCAGGGCCCAATGTATGGTAGTAGCTGAATCATGGATCACAAACACAGAACTCAGTTCCTGAGGACGGCTTCAATGAGACAACCCACCATGTACTCCTACATGGCCTCTCACCGACACCTTTTACCAAATCGTGTTCACACACTTAGCTCACACACAGTAGGACATGTTCACACACCTCTGATTCATCCCCGATGAATCAGACCTAACTCAACTCTAAGCAGTAGCAGGCATGACAAACAAGCATGAATGAGTAGGCACAACAGGGCTCAAACAACTCCTACTCATACTAGTGGGTTTCATCTATTTACTGTGGAATGACAGGTCATGCAAAGGATAAAGGGGTTCAGCTACCGCAGCAAGTAACAAATGAATCGTTGTTGTCCTAATGCAGTAAAAGAGAGCAGAAGCGAGAGAGTGGGATTGTATCGGAATGAACAAGGGGGTTTTGCTTGCCTGGCACTTCTGAAGATAATATAGTTCTTCATCGGTGTCAACGATCACATCATCGGTATCACGTCTATCGAGAGGGGACAAATACCGGCAACACAGAAGGGAACACAATCAATGCAATGCACAATATGATGCATGATCATGACATGGCAAAATGAATGTGTTTTGGGCTAATGCAACTAGCAACAGATTAAATGAAGTTGGTTTGAATACAAGATTCAAATTCAAACTCCATATGTGATTATTCAAAGGCCATTTAATTGATTTGTGCTATACAGCAGCTATAAGTTGTTCTAACATGCATGAAAATGGTACAGATGGATTCCTTGAATTTTTCTGATAATTTTTCATATATAAATTATTTAATTTGGAGTTACGGTTGAATTTCTATGATTTTTAGAAGTTTATACAATTTTCTGGAATTTCCTGAATTATTTTAAAACCAGAAAATGATTTATTGCGTCAGCACTAGGTCATGCTGATGTCAGCAGGTTAACTAGGCGGGTCCAGGTCAAACCTGACAGTGGGTCCCGCGTGTCAGTGACTCAGTTGGTTAACCGGGTTGATTAGGGTTAAACTAATACTAACGAAAATGTCAGCAGGGCTGGGCCCACATGTCAGTGGCTTAAATAATTAACTAAATTAATTAGTGTTAACTAATCTAACACCTAAACTAATTAACAGGGGCTGGCCCCACCTGTCATCGACCCAGGGGGGGTTCCGCCGTGGTCAAGTGGGTCAACCCCACCGGCGACATGACGCCGGCGAGGCCAGATGCGGCGGCGGGCTTCGGAAATCGCCCTCAGGGCATCATTTCGAGCGCGGTTAGTTGCATTCAAACGCACGCAGTGGCACGCGTCGAACGGTGGTGGTGGCCGGACCTATGGTGGCCGGAGCCGACGACGGCGAGCTCCAAGGCGGCGGCCGGAGTTCGGGTGTGCTTGGAATCGGCGTTGTGGTGCACGGTGAGATGAACAGGTGGGCTAGATCGGCTCCTGGGAGCAGCGCGAGCGTGATGACATGCTCAGGGGCAAGCTGGGCTTGCTCAAGCCATGGTGACGACTTCGCCGGCGGCGAGCACAACTCGGCTATGTGCATCTGTGGCTAGGGCGCGAAATCGACGCGGGGAGAAGAGGGGAATCTACCGGAGGCTCACAGGGGTTGCGACGGTGGTCTCGGGGAGCTCGGGGAGGCGTCAGGGAGGGCACACGGTCGCCGGCGATCTCGGCGGCCGAAGCTTGAAGAAGAGGTCGGGGAAGCCGCTGTAGGGCGCGTCCGCTCGTGTGGCTTGGCGGGGACGGTGTAGAGGTTAGCGGCGGAGCTTCTGGAACTGGCGGAAGGGCGAGGGAGGGCTGGTGGCTGCGGCTATGGCGAACGGCGGCGACGGCGACTCTCGGGTGAGCTCGGGGAAGGGAGTCAGGGGAGGGAGAGAGTGAGAGGGGGTCGGGGAGGCGCGTGGCGTCACCGGGGCATCGAGGAGGAAGCAGGAGGTGGCCAGGGGAAGCAGGAGGTGGCCAGGCCTCTCGGGCGCATGCCACGCCTCAGTCCTTCTGGCGAGGAGGAAGACGACAGGGGGAGTGGAGATGGGCTGGGCCGTGCTGGGCCAGGTAAGTGGGCGCCAGGTAAGTTAGGTAGGTGGCCTGGTGGCCTTCTCTCCCTTTCTTTTATTTCCTCTTTTCTATTTCTATTTTCTGTAGTTTGTTTTGATTTAGTTTTAGACACTAAATCATTTTTTATAAATCCTGAGAATAATTGTGGACATTAACTGAATTATTACAGAGGCCCTCAACTATTTTCAGAATTGTTGGAGCATTTAAAAATATTAACAGTATTTAAATGCCCCAATTCAAATACAATATGGTTTAATCAAAAATCTAAAAATGTCTTGGAAAAATATCCATCATCTCTGGATATGGTTTTCACCCTTTTCCAGTAATCATGAACATTTTTGCAAACCAATTTGGGTTCTTTGAAAATATTTTGAAGTTGAACCTATTTGCAATGCTTTGGTGCTAGGGCTTGGTCATCCCCATTTCAAATTTCATAAAATTTAAACATTTTGCATGGATGCTAAAGCAAAAACAAACAAGGGCTGATCTGGGGCTGTGACACTCCGCTTTTGCCCCTAAAAAGGAGGGACTGCATCTCCTTGATGGTTTTCTTCCCATAAAAACCACCTCAGAGGGTAGTGGTATCACCGCCCGTCCCGGTGTACTCCCATTAGGGTGATATAGGGTCTTGAGAGGTTGGATGCCGCGTGTTAGGGCTATGTAAATCATACGACGATAGTGACCCCCTTCTTGATGGAATGGTCCACCTTTCCATAAGCTTCACCACCTCGTATGTTTCCCCAAGTGATGATCTTGGGGTTCTGAGAGTAGAGCTTGTCCAGGGGGTGGCTGTGAGGGCAGTGGCGACCCATTCTTGGTTAGGGTTGGTCAACGGTGTGTAGGACATGTAGAACCATTCCTCCCGCCAGTTCTACGTGGTGCCGAGGAATTTCCCCTTTAGCCACCGTGTACCCAGAATCTTGCTTGTCATCACCACCCCACACTCGGTTGGCTCATTGTCGTTCATCTGCATCTTAACTCAAAAAAACTTGAGCAAAAGTGTGAAGTTGGGCTCGCAGCAAAGGAGTGCTTCATAGAAGGCGATGAAGTAGGTGATCTGGTGGATTGTGTTGGGTGTGAGATGGTGGAGCTGGAGGCTGTAGAAGTGGAGAAGACCTCGAAGAAAGGGATGAATATGAATTCCGAAGCCCGGGATAAGATGATAGATAATGATCACTAGCTCGCCAGCATGAGGTTGTGGACCCCTGACGGAGTAAGGACCCCCTGAATCTTTCTTGATGGAGGTACCCAGCGCCATATAGCATAGTGATGATCTTTTGGGTGACGGTGGAGCACCACCACAAGCCCTTGAAGGAAATATGCCCTAGAGGCAATAATAAAGTTGTTATTTTATATTTCCTTATTTCGTGATAAATGTTTATTATTCATGCTAGAATTGTATTAACCGGAAACTTGATACATGTGTGAATACATAGACAAAACACCGTGTCCCTAGTATGCCTCTACTTGACTAGCTCGTTGATCAAACATGGTTAATTTTCCTAGCCATGGACATGTGTTGTCATTTGATGAACAGGATATTAGGAGAAAGATGTGATGGACAAGACCCATCTGTTAGCTTAGCATAATGATCATTCAGTTTTATTGCTACTGCTTTCTTCATGTCAAATGCATATTCCTCCGACTATGAGATTATGAAACTCTCGGACACCGGAGGAATGCCTTGTGTGCTATAAAACATCACAACATAACTGGGTGATTATAAAGATGCTCTATAGGTATCTCCAAAGGTGTTTGTTGGGTTGGCATAGATCAAGATTAGGATTTGTCACTCCGAGTATCGGAGAGGTATCTCTGGGCCTTCTCGGTAAAGCACATCATAAGAAGCCTTGCAAGCAATGTGACTAATGAGTTAGTTGTAGGATGATGCATTACAGAACGAGTAAAGAGACTTGCCGGTAAAAAGATTGAACTAGGTATGAAGATACCGATGATCGAATCTCGGGCAAGTAACATACCGACGACAAAGGGAATAATGTATGTTGACATAGCGGTTTGACCGATAAAGATCTTCGTAGAATATGCGGGAACCAATATGAGCATCCAAGTTCCGCTATTGGCTATTGACCGGAGAGGTGTCTCAGTCATGTCTACATAGTTCTCGAACCCGTATGGTTTGCACGGTTAACGTTCGATGACGACATGTATTATATGAGTTATGTGTTTTGGTGACCGAAGGTTGTTTGGAGTCCCGAATGAGATCACGGAGATGGCGAGGACTCTAGACATGGCCGAGAGGTAAAGATTAATATATTGGAAGGTAGTATTCGGACAAGAAAGTTTTCCGAAATGTATCAGATACATATCGGACTACCTGGAGGGTTACCGGAACCCCCGAGGGAAGATATGGGCCATATGGGCCATAGGAGGGAGGCACACCAGACCACAAAGGGGTGGCGCGCCCCCCACCAGGGAGGAGTCCGAATTGGACAAGGGGAGGGGGTAGTGTCCCCCTTTCTTTTCTCCCCCTCTCTCTCCTTCCCACTTTCCCCCTCTGGTAAAAGGAAGGGGGGCCGAATCCTACTAGGAACCCAAGTAGGACTCCTCCTACTTGGGGCACACCTAGGGCC